>NC_060140.1:46372584-46607584 GCF_021461385.2 Schistocerca piceifrons | reverse complement strand
TACAACAAGTGTGTTGTTAACATTTGGTACCTAAGTGTTCATACTTGCTTCAGCTAATATAGAGAATAGAATTCACTCACGTGTTTAATATATAAGAATCTAGGTAACCATTAAAATATGTCATATGTCATTTGTATTAGGATGAGAATTTTAATTGTTAATTAATTAAATAATAATTTTAAACAACCCAGAGGATTGTTTGGGATTGCTAAGGAAGTATAAATACTTACAGCCATGTTGGCAAGAGGTCTCAGACTGGTTTTGGTTTTTGAACAATGAGCGTGTAGCTGCTCCTTTTGTATTGTAAGTATTGTTTGCCTTTATAATTATACTTTAATTTTGTTTTGAAAGTATAATAAACTATGAAACTTAATGCAAGCTTAAGCTAAATCAACTCTCCAGTAGTTGTTTTACAGTGACTGTAAATGTTTTCAGGACCACGACTGCAGCAAATAGAGTAACTATGATCCAACCCATTATTACAAGTAGTTAGAGATATGTTATTATTGGTGGAGGATCTGTGATGCAGTGTAAATCTGTAAACTAATCTTGTATTTTGTTTCAGAGTTAATCTGCTTGTTGAAATAATATACCATTTTTCTGAAAACAGGACAGAGAAGAATGTGAGTAACACTACAAAGTGTACTTACGTGAAAATGCAACTTGGAGAACCAACTGTCTGTAAGTACGAAATAATTATTTGAACTTTCACGTTTTGAGATTGTTTATTAATGGAAACTTGGAAAACAGTGTAGATATTACTGATAGTAATGTTGTTAATCGGGACAATGAAATCTGAGAGGACAGTGACCGCAGTAGTGTATGTTCACCATTTCGTGGATTTGAACCTAATGTATCAGCCTTGGATAGATTAGTTCAGGTGATGGAAGAACAGCAAAAGACAACTGAAAAATCATTTGATGAACATAAAACTTTTTTTGATCAGCAGCTTGATTCTATCTGTAAAAAGTTAGACAACCATGGAACCCAGATTCACGAGACAAAAGAGAATTTAGAGAAGTGCTGGGAAAAAGCAGACGTGAATACCAAAAATGTGTTGGCTATAGAAGGAGAAATTGTTACCTTAAAGCAGGAAAACCAAAAATTTGAAGAGACTAGAGTTTGTAGAAAATTTTGAAAAAGTTGCTACTGTTGAAGTGTTACAATTAAAAAAATAGCTCAACGAAGATATTGTGAAGAAATTCACAGAAACAGACCAAAATATACAAAATTTCACTAAAATTGCAAATGATAATTTCACAGAGTTAAAAGAAGATGTAGGCACTTGTTTAGGTGAAATTTTGAACTTCAAATCTAAATTTCAATAAATCCAAGATTCCGTTGCTGTGAAATGTTTCTGTAGTTGCTGTCCATTGTAGAGTAATGTAAACATAAAAACATTTTCATGGGAGGGCAATATACAGAGAGTTGATTTCATGTACCAGATTAATGGCAACTTGAACGATAAAATGAGCAATAATTTGAAAATTAAATTTTTTAAGAAGTTCTTAGATGGGACGGCTTTGTCATGGGCGTACCAAGCAATCAAACCCAAAATGTCCTTTAATGAGGTAGAATGAGCTTTCATGAACAAATTCTGGTCAGAAACTAAACAAACTAGAATTAAGTCAGAATTTTTCAATGGGCCAAATTTCAAACCGGGTAGTGGACCCATGAAAACTTTTTGTGAACAACAGTTAAGAACTTCAGTACATCTTGATAAACCACTAGACGAAATAATCCAAATAGATGCTCTAAAACGTAGGTTGCCGAATAGGGAACAGTGGAGTCTTGTCTATGGACCTGATGATTCAGTTGAACAATTTGTTTGATATACAGATAAATTGGATTTAACATGGGAGAGAAATGACAGATGTAATGACAGACCTGATGAAAGCAGGAATAACAATAACAGAGCTTTCAACTATCATTTCAATAGCAGATTTAGAAATGAAGACAGAAGAAATGGGGAGATGAATGAGAGGCAGAGACCTGAGAATAGGAGTTTCAAACCAAGAAATAGGTAGTGGGGGCAAAATCAGGGAAACAATAGTAAAAATTTTGAAAACAGAAGAAATGGTCAGTAAAATAAGACCTGCTTCTATTGGAGCCTGGCGAAATGGAGCAAATAGACATCGGAATTACAATCGGGCACATTGTAGTAATTCCAGAAGGGGAAGGGGCAGGAAAAATAGAACATACCAAAATATTGTACCCAGAATACAACCTGAAGTGAGTAGAATGAAGTTTGATAGGGAATTTTGGGAAAACATTCTATCTGAAGACAAAGATGAACAAAAAAGTAAAAAAATGTGAATTTGAATTAGAGAAAGACACTTTGACAAATTTCTTTAACAGTAGTAATGCTGTAGTAGCTGTTGATGGTGATAAGAACAGATCTGATGATGAGTTTGGTTTAGTGAGAATGTTGAGTGACTGTGAAATGAGTGAAAATGCTGATGCTGATACTGGTGCTGTAGGTGTGGATGCTGATGCGCATGTGCTAGGCAATGGAAGTGAGAATGGTAGAGTAATTCCAGATGAAATTACAGTAGATAATAAACAGGAAAATGATGATGTGGTAGAACAGAGTAATCACAGTGTTTAGGTTGTTGAAGAAGCATGTGAAATTAGTTTGGTGTTGAAAATATTATTAAATGTGTTGATAATGTTTCTGATGAGGATGATGATGACAATGAGGATGATGATGCTATATGTAGAAGTTAAAGTTGATGATTCAATGCTGAATGATTCTGAAATTTCTGGCGAGTATTCGAGTAATGAGTTAAAACTGGTAGAGCAGTGCCTGATAGATTAATGTTACCAGTTAATGTTATCAGTTGATGTTTGTGATGTTGTGTCTGAATGTGTTTGTGAAAATGGAAAAGATCTAATTAGTGATAGAGTACTAAATGTAGTCAAAAACTATATTAGCAAATGTCAGTATGGTGATCAAAAGTGTAAGGTCATAAATGAAATTTGTGAAAGTGTCACTCAGATGATAAAATTACCGTGAAAAATGTGGAACAGTCTCTTGGTGCTCGTATGATAAATAAATCTGTAGAATCTGCCATAAAAGGTATTTATTGTGATAAAGGGGTGAACTTTTGTGTCATAGAAGAGGATTTGTCATTTGAAAATAAGGTCAATGAAATGGTTAAACAATTTGGAAGTCCATACATTGTAGTACAGATTAATGATTGGATAGGAAATTGTCTTCTGGATACAGGCAGCTCAGGAATATCAAGAAAGCTGAGACAGGATCAAAAATAATAAAAATTTCACAGAATTTCCAGTAACAGGGGTAAGGATAAAAGGGGCAACAGGAAAAAGCAATAAATTCAATCAATCAATGAATCTCTTTATTCATCCATTAACAACATACATTGTATGGATGTTGTCAATTACAATATAGTTTCTTATCTTTAATTTGTTTTAAATACTTGGATAATAAATACAAATATTTTATATCAATATATATATAAATAATATTATGTAGTAGGTGAATATGGATTGGGGGTAAGAAATAAGAGGAAGCCGCTTGGTGGAGTTTTGCACAGAGCATAACTTAATCGTAGCTAACACTTGGTTCAAGAATCATAAAAGAAGATTGTATACATGGAAGAAGCCTGGAGATACTGACAGGTTTCAGATAGATTATATAATGGTAAGACAGAGATTTGGAACCAGGTTTTAAATTGTGAGACATTTCCAGCGGCAGATGTGGACTCTGACCACAATCTATTGGTTATGGACTGTAGATTAAAACTGAAGAAACTGCAAACAAGGTGGGAATTTAACGAGATGGGACCTGGATAAAATGACTAACCAGAGGTTGTACAGAGTTTCAGGGAGAGAATAAGGGAACAGTTGACAAGAATGGGGGAAAGAAATACAGTAGAAGAAGAGTGGGTAGCTTTGCGGGATGAAGTAGTGAAGGCAGCAGAGGATCAAGTAGGTAAAAACACAAGGGCTCATAGGAATCCTTGGGTGACAGAAGAAATATTGAATTTAATTGACAAAAGGAGAAAATACAAAAATGCAGTAAATTAAGCATGAAAAAAGGAATACAAACGTCTCAAAAATGAGATCGACAGGAAGTGCAAAATGGCTAAGCAGGGATGGCAAGAGGCCAAATGTAAGGATGTAGAGGCTTATCTCACTAGGGGTGAGATAGATACTGCCTACAGGAAAATTAAAGAGACCTTTGGAGAAAAGAGAACCACTTGTATGAATATAAAGAGTTCAGATGGAAACCCAGTTCCAAGCAAAGAAGGGAAAGCAGAAAGGTGGGAGGAGTATATAGAGGGTCTATACAAGGGCGATGTTCTTGATGACAGTGTTACAGAAATGGAAGAGGATGTAGATGAAGATAAAATGGGAGATATGATACTGCGTGAAGAGTTCGATAGACCACTGAAAGACCTAAGTCGAAACAAGGCCCTGGGAGTAGACAACATTCCATTGGAACTACTGACAGCCTTGGGAGAGCCAGTCCTGACAAAATTCTACCTTCTGGTGAGCAAGATGTATGAGACAGGCGAAATACCCTCAGACTTCAAGAAGAATATAATAATTCCAATCCCAAAGAAAGCAGGCATTGTCAGATTTTAAAATTGCCAAACTATGAGTTTAGTAAGATAGAGTAGCATGGAGAGCTGCATCAAACCAGTCTCGGGACCGAAGACCACAGCAACAACAACAACAACAACAACAACAACAACAACAATGAGTTTAATAAGTCATGGCTGCAAAATACTAACCCGAATTCTTTACAGACGAATGGAAAAACTGGTAGAAGCCGACCTCGCGGAAGATCAGTTTGGATTCCATAGAAATATGGGAATATGTAAGGCAATACTGACCCTACGACATATTTTAGAAGCTAGATTAAGAAAAGACAAACCTACATTTCTAGCATTTGTAGACTTAGAGAAAGCTTTTGACAGTGTTGACTGGAATAATCTCTTTCAAATTATGAGGGTGGCACGGGTAAAATACAGGGAGCAAAAGGCTATTTACAATTTGTACGGAAACCAGATGGCAGTTATAAGAGTCGAGGGACATGAAAGGGAAACAGTGGTTGGGAAGGGAGTGAGACAGGGTTGTAGTCTCTCCCCAATGTTATTCAATCTGTATATTGAGCAAGCAGTGAAGGAAACAAAAGAAAAAATCAGAGTGGGTATTAAAATCCATGGAGAAGAAATAAAAACGTTGAGGTTAGCCGATGACATTATAATTCTGTCAGAGATAGCAAAGGACTTGGAAGAGCAGTTGCATGGAATGGTCAGTGTCTTGAAAGGAGGATATAAGATGAACATCAACAAAAGGAAATCGAGGATAATGGAATGTAGTCAAATTAAGTCGGTTGATGCTGCGGGAATTAGATTAGGATATGAGACACTTAAAGTAGTAAAGGAGTTTTGCTATTTGGGGAGTGAAATAACTGATGATGGTTGAAGTAGAGAAGATATAAAATGTAGACTGGCAATGGCAAGAAAAGTCTTTCTGAAGAAGAGAAATGTGTTAACACTGAGTATAGATTTTAGTGTCAGGAAGTTGTTACTGAAAGTATTTGTATGGAGTGTAGCTATGTATGGAAGTGAAACATGGATGATAAATAGTTTGGACAAGAAGAAAATCGAAGCTTTCAAAATGTGGCACTACAGAAGAATGCTGAAGATTAGATGGGTAGATCACATAACTAATGAGGTGATACTGAATAGGATTGGGGAGAAGAGGAGTTTGTGGCACAACTTGACTATAAGAAGGTATCGATTGGTAGGACATGTTCTGAGGCATCAAGGGATCACCAATTTAGTATTGGAGGGCAGCGTGGAGGGTAAAAATCATAGAGGGAGACAAAGAGATGAATACACTAAGCAGATTCAGAAGGATGTAGGCTGCAGTAGGTACTGGGAGATGAAGAAGCTTGCACAGGATAGAGTAGCATGGAGAGCTGCATTAAACCAGTCTCAAGACTGAAGACCACAACAGCAACAACTCTTCCATATTCAGATATTCTTCAATGCTATAAAAACCATGTGTTACTAAAAATTGTTTAAGATCTACCTTGAATTTATGAAATTCGTTAATTTTCTTTATTGTAGAAGGCAATGCACTAAAGAGTACTTTGGGCTGGTAGTTTACACTTTTTGGTAGAGTGTTCCTTTGTGGGTGTCTATGTGAAAATCATCCCTGTTCCTTGTTTCATGGTTATGAATCTGATAACTTAATGTTGACAATTCCTTGTGAGTTTTCAGAAATCATACACATTCATAGATGTATAAGCTAGGAAGAGTCATTATTTGAAAGTCTTTGAATATTTCCCTGCATGACACTCTTCAGGGAACCCCTTTCATTATTCTAATAGCCCTTTTTTCAAGTTTGAGAGCTTGTTTTACCATACCTGTATTTCCCCAGAAAATCACACCATATCTAAGCAAACTGTTCATGTAAGCATAATAGGCACACAGCATTGATTTAGTGTTGCTGCATTCCCGAAGGATTCTTAGCACATAGGAGCATGTCCTTAATTTTTTACTCAAAACTTCTAGATGCTTTTCCCATCTCAAGTGCTCATGCACCAATATACTGAGGAATTTTGTGTATGGAGGTTGTGCAATAACATAGTTCACTAACTCAGCTTTTACTATTCTTCTAGCTTTACTTTTAATGTTACTGAAATTCATCAATACCGTTTTATCCTCATTTATGATCAAAACATTATCACTAAACCATTTTCCTGTCTCATTTATTGTCCTAGAGACACTCTGCTGTAGATCATCCTCAGTGTATCCTTTTATAAAAATGCTAGTGTCATCATCGAACATCACCATTTCTGCAACTGTCAGATGCTTTGGCAAATTGTTTATGAACACCAAGAACAGCAGGGGGCCTAACACAGATCCCTGGGGCACTCCATAGCTAGTTCTTTTTAAATCTGAAAGATACTCTTCGCTTCCATGACATATTTGTACTTTCTGTTGTCTATCAGAGAAATAAGACTTGAACCATTTGAAGGCAAGTCCACGGACTCCATAACATTCTATTTTCATAAGCAACAAGTCATGGCTAATTAAATTAAATGCTTTAGATAAATCTAAGAATATTCCACAGCTTAATTCATTCTTGTCCAAGGCATTTAGAATAATTTTCATGAATTGGAAGACTGCCATTTCTGTGGAGCTGTTCTTTCTAAGCCCATTTTGAGCATTAGTCAGTATTTTATTTTTATTCAGAAAGTCAGATAGCCTTTCATACATTACGCTTTAAATCACTTTAGAGAAACCTGACAATAATGTCACTGGTCTATAATTATTTATGTCAACTCTACTATCCTTTTTGTGAAGTGGCTTTATTATGGAGCAATATTTATAATCGGTGAGAAAACTTTCATACTTTCTGTCTGCATCATCAGTATGTTCTATGCCCCATTGCACTCTTTTTAGCATACTATTAAATACTCTTATTTTGTTGGCATTAATAAGTCTTCTTTGTACGTATTTTTCAGTGACTGTGTATTTCTTATTGTTCTCATTCCTTATCTTCATTTTTAAATCCATATGGTCAGAAAAGCCTGTATCTGTTACTTCATCACTGTACTCACAACTTTGTCTGTTCATAAATATCTGATCAAGTGATGTTTCCAACCCATCCCCATATCTGGTAATTTACTGCACTGTAGGTTGCATGTTGTATTTGCTAAACAGATTTAATAATTGTACCTTGTTCTTATTATTTTTGTTAAAATTAATGGTAAAGTCACGAAGAACTATTGTGCATTTTGACCTGCCTCTGAATTCATTTAAAAGATCATCTATATAATATAAGAACTGGGTAAAGTAACGTGATGGGGACCTATAGATGCAAGCAATGATAGTTTGACAGTCTGTAAGTTCACAAATACAACATTCAAAATCTTTTTTTGTGCACTTCACCTGGCTAAATTTTACCTCCTTAGATTTAACATTACTTCTAACATAGGTGCATACACCTCCACATTTATAAGTTTCCCTGCAATAGTTACTTACTAAGTCAAAGTCTGATATATTTGTTGCACAGAGTGTCCTGAAGCCAGTTCTGACTGATACACAGCACAGAAACCACCTTAAGGTTACAGTTTAAAATTACTTCCAGCTCACGCATTTTGTTGCCTAGTACTTTCCTCTTCAGGTTTTGACTGAGACTGACACATTTTAGGCTTGGTCAGCCTTATACGTTTATCTGAACTGGTTCTGAGTTTTGAGAAGATAATTTGATATTTACCACGCTAAGTATTTTTTGGGCCAGCAGTGTCTTTCCTATTCCACTTAGGCCTTGACCATGTCTTGTACGACAAGTTCTCGAGCAGTTACACTTGTCAGAGGGTTCATGGTTACAGCTGATACATTCCTTAATATCTAAAAACATTACATTTTTAATCTGTTTGCAAATTGTTTCAAAATCTTTGTTAGCTTTGGTTATTTCTCTGTTTACACATGATGCTTCAATTAAATTGTAAGGATGAGGTATTTTAAATAATATAACATTTGTGTTTGTTAACTTGCCCAGTGTAGTCTTCAGAGCCGTTGTTGCTGCAGCTGTTTCATTATGGTATACATAATTGAAACCACCTATAAGAACTGCAAAGTCACTCTTTCACAAACTACTGCAATCTTCAATGTTGGTGAAGATCTGGTTGAATCTTGCTCCAGGTTTCACTATGCCTTCAGTTTTAATGTTTTTTTTTTGGGTTGTCAGGGTCTTCATTTCTGTTGCCATCCCTCTTCCAAAAACCGTCAGTGTAGATTCTGATGTGTGTCTTTTTTTCTGTTTGTATTTCTTGACTCTGTGCTCAATCTTGTTCTTTACCCATTGCATTTGATACATTCCTTGTTTTTTTTTCAAACTCAGAACAGTCACCATCAAATCTGCATTCTTGCAAGATTTTTTGTTGTTTCTTTTTAAATAATTTAAATTCATCTGCTCTTTTTGTGCCACAGTCCATGTTTTTGTGTTTTGTGTGTTTGGCTTCAGATGTGATTTTGTTGACTTTATTATCTTCAGGACCATTATAATCAGGTATGTTACATATTTTAATCAGAATAGTTTTCAACCTACAATCGTCATAGTTCCAGTTTTCTATGATTATCTCCTGTCCATTTAGTGAGGGATCTACTTTTCCACATCATAAATGAAAAATGTTTCCACTTTCTGTGCACTCAACACCACTGCTCACAGTTTTCTGGCATTTTCAACAGTGTTATTGGTCCTGTCACCTGTATTTTTACTAGTCAATTTGTTTGTTACCACATCACTGTACAATGGAGATTTGCACTGTTGTTTAAGTTCATCATTTTTTAGTTCAAACCCACAAATTTCATCCAACAGAAACGCTATAATATCATCTTTAGTGTCTTTGCTGTTTACATTTTCATGCATTTCGTCTTTGCAGCAATTCAAACAGTACCGAGTCTTTTGTTTTGAACTTTTGTTTGCACATATATAGTGGTAAACTGTTTCACATTTTAGACACATTATTCCTTTGTTGGCACGTTTTTCACAATAGCAGGGGAAGACGTCCCATTTTCTTGCAAATGTTCCGTGTTGGTCGTTGATGCTGCACACACAAGTTCATTACCAGACAAGTCTTACTTGAATTCAAGATTAATGATGTACAATTTATACAATTATGCTTAGTAATTTATCATTTAAATGAAAACTTGATACTAGGTAAGAACTGGTTGTTATCTGGGGTGACATGAAAATAACATTTGTTGAACCAAAAAGTGGAATTCATGGGAAAATGAGTATTGTAATGAAGATCATGGTCTAAGTAGTCGAATTAGAGAGATGCAAGAGTCTGACGGTGATGGTTATTGTGAGGAAGGGGAATAATTTGGTATTGATGAGGGCAGTGCTAATTATTATAGTAAACTAGTAGCTAAAAAGTTATCGGAAACTGAAAGCCAAAACGGAAGAGAGTTTGAAAATTTTTTGTGGGATTATAATGACATATTTGATATAAAACCAGAGAGTGTAAAAGGGTACCAATGTTGACTAAAATTAAAAGCTAATGACCCGTTTATCATAAAACAGTATGCTATCCCTATATGTAAGAGAAAGGAGGTAGAAAGAGAACTTCAGAAAATGGAAAGGTGAAAAATAATAGAAAGAAATTGTAGTTCTTACAATAACCAATTAGTGGTAGTTTCAAAATGAGATGGGGGTATTCATTTAGTGCTCAACTCTTGACACTTGAATAAATATTTCGAGAGAGAAACTGACCACACTGAAAGTATAGATGAACTACTAAATAAGTCTGAAAATAAAAATATATCAGATTGAATTAGAAAGAGATTCTAGATAATACACTGCATTTTTGTTTAATAGGAAATGTTTTCAATATTGTGTTGTACCATTCAGTTAAAATGTACCTGTAGCAGTATTTATTAGGGGATTGGACTTGGTTTTGGGTAGAGAGCTCTTAGAAAAGTTAATTATTTATTTGGATGACATTTTGTTGTCGAGTAACACCTGGGAGCAACATATTCAAATTTTAAAGGAAATTGAAAAGAAAATGAGACAGGGGGTATGACTTTGAAATTAGGAAAAAGTAAGTTTGCTATGAAAGAATAAAAATTTCTTGGCCACTGAATAAATGAAAGAGGGATTTTGTCTGATTGAGGAAAGATTGAGGCCATCACAAAGTTCCCAAAACCTAGAAATAAAAAAAGATTTAAAATCTTCCTTTGGATTAGTAAACTTCTATCAAAAACATGTGAAAACACACACTTTATGCAACATGCTTGAACAACTTGTTAAGAAAAAATGCAGTGTGGGATTGGTCTGATGAATGCCATATAGCTTTTGACAGAATTAAGAAAGAATTAGCAGAAAGTGAAATCCTCCATAGACCTGATTTATCTTTACCATTTTTGTCTGATGACAGACAGTTGTGATTATGGACTGGGAATACGTATATTCCTAGAGAAAGAAATTAACGAAAAAATTGAACATCATTCTATAGCATTTGCAAGCAGAACCTTACAAAACATGAGAGAAATTACATAATAACTGAAAAGGAACTTTTGGCAATTGTATGGGGATTCAAAAGACTTAAAAATTATTTTTTTGGGCATGAAGTCAAAGTTTATACAGACCATAATGCATTAACTTACTTACAAGAGTGTAAACTGTATCATGGGAGAATTATCAAATGTTCTTACAGCAGTTTGGAAAAAACTGTGTATTTAAACTGTGTATTTAAAGGGTAAGGAAAATGTCATTGCTGATGCCCTGTCAAGAATGCCAGTGGGGAATGGAAATGAGAATGGAAATAATAGTCAGAAGGGAACGTTTAAGATAGTGTATTTTAAAGATGTCAGAGGGAAGTGAAGTTCGAAAAATTTGTAATCAATTGAGAAGACATGAAAATGGTGATGATCATTGGAAGCTTGTTAAAAGTTATTTTGGGAAGAAAAGTCATGAGAAAGTACAAATGTATTATCAGGTTTTCAAAGGTATTCTGTTTTATAGACACATCACAGATAATGGTGCTTGGAAAGTTTGCTGGCCAGATTCTCACGTAAATACTTTGATAAAGTACACACATGAAAGCTTTGGGCACTGTGGTGCATTGAAATGTACTTAAAAAATACAAGAATGTATATATTTTTATAATATGTCCAGGAGAGTTAGGACCTTACTTGCCTGCTGTGATAGATGTCAAAGAACAAAAGTTAGTAACAAAACCAACAAGGGATTTTTTTTACAAAATGTGGTACCACATAAACAGTTGGATTTGGTAGGGATAGATTTGTATGGTCAACTTCAAAGAGCTAAAGGGGGATTTCAGTATATTTTCGTCATTGCAGATTTGTTTTCTAAATATGTGATATTTTATCCTTTAAAGAAAGCAACTAGTCAGAAAATAGCTTCTACATTTATAAAGGACTACTTTATTAAAGTGGGTACACCTAAGGCCATTTTATCTGACAAAGGGAGCCAATTTACTTATAAATTTTGGAAGGAATTTGTAACAGAACATAACATTAGACATATCTAAATATCATACTATTCACCAACATGCAACCCAACTAACCAGTACACAAGAGAAATTGGTAGATTGCGTAGAAATGTCACACAAATTTGTTATGTTATGTTAAAGAATTTGAAGACATTATGAATAGCTTACAACATACTATCACAGGGTACTCTCCTTATGAGATCATGTTTAACCACAAACCTCCTTACTCAATCAAAGAACTTATAGTGTTTCCAGCTTGTAAATGAATAACAGTAGCTGAAAGAGAGGAGACAGAAGAACTATGAAAGATTATTATGAAAAAAGAAAACAATGGCATGACAAACAGATAAAAAAACACAGAATTCAAAGTTGGGGATCTAGTTTTGATGAAAAGTTATACCAAATCTAAAGCACTAAATAGAGAAATAAAGAAATTTTTTGATATTTACATACAACCATTTGAAATTGTTGAAAACCCACACACAAATACTTACAGACTTGTATATCCTAAGTCCAAAAGATTATTTGGACTCAGGAATGTTATGCAGCTAAAATTATATAAACAGCCTTCATCACTCATATAACATCATAATAATTGTCTTTCCTCAGGAGGTTGCAAGCTCTTTTTGCAATTTGGGGGTGGTGAACCCAAGGCTCCGAGCTGATGTGACTCTTTCTTTTTCAAGTCGCATCCTCTCTTACTCGTGTAAAAACTCATCCCCTTCCACTTTCTGATTCGGACAAATAGTTAGAGACTGGATGCGAAAAGGAACTGATGCATGTATTTTCATATTGGGCAAGCTGCTTTTTCTGGTTATCTGAATATGAGTACAAACTTTGGGCAGGTTTAATAATACAACCAGAGTATGAGTTTTGAGGAGAGTTGGTGTAATATTTACACTACTGGCCATTAAAATTGCTACACCAAGTAGAAATGCAGGTGATAAACGGACATTCATTGGACATATATATTATATTAGAGTTGACATGTGATTACATTTTCATGCAGTTTGGATGCATAGATGCTGAGAAATCAGTACCCAGAACAACCACCTCTGGCCAAATAATGGCCTTGGTATGCCTAGGCTTTGAGTCAAACAGAGCTTTGATGGCTTGTACAGGCACAGCTGCCCATGCAGCTTCAACACGATACCACAGTTTATCAAGAGTAGTGACTGGCATATGGTGATGAGCCAGTTGCTCAGCCACCATTGACCAGACGTTTTCAATTGGTGAGAGATCTGGAGACTGTGCTGGCCAGGGAAGCAGTCGCACATTTTCTGTCTCCATAAAGGCCCGTACAGAACCTGCAACATGCCGTCGTGCAATATCCTGCTGAAATGTAGGGTTTCGTAGGGATCGAATGAAGGATAGAGCCATGGGTCATAACATACCTGAAGTGTAACGTCCACTCTTCAAAGTGCTGTCAATGCGAACAAGAGGTGACTGAGACATGTAACCAATGGCACCCCATACCACCACGCAGAGTGATACGCCAGTATGGCGATGACGAATACACGCTTCCAATGAGCTTTCACCGTGATGTCGCCCAACATGGATGTGACCATTGTGATGCTGTAAACAGAACCTGGATTCACCCAAAAAAATGATATTTTGCAATTCGTGCACCCAGGTTTGTCATTGAGTACACCATTGCAGGTGCTCCTGTCTGTGATGCAGCCTCAAGGGTAACAGCAGGCATGGTCTCCGAGCTGACAGTCCATGCTGCTGGAAACGTCATTGTTCATGCAGATGGTTGTTGTCCTGCAAACATCCCCATCTGTTGAATCAGGGATCGAGACATGGCTGCACGATCTGTTACAGCCATGCGGATAAGATGCCTGTCATCTTGACTGCTAGTGGTACGAGGCCATTGGAATCCAGCACAGTATTCCATATTACCCTCCTGAACCCACCAATTCCATATTCTGCTAACAGTCATTGGATCTCCATCAATGCAAGAAGGAATGTCGTGATACGATAAACCGCAATCATAATAGGCTACAATCTGACCTTTATCAAAGTCAGAAACGTGATGGTACGCATTTCTCCTCCTTACACGAATCATCACGACGACGTTTCACCAGGCAATACCAGTCAACTACTGTTTGTGTATGAGAAATCGGTTGGAAACTTTTTTCATGTCAGCACGTTGCACATGTCGCCACTGGCACCAACCATGTGTGAATGCTCTGAAAAGCTGATCATTCGCATATCACAGCATCTTCTTCCTGTCGGTTAAATTTTGCATCTGTAGCACATCATCTTCATGGCATAGCAATTTTAATGGTCAGTAGTGTACTTAGGTCTGTACAGTTATTCTGATGAAGTTATAATCTCATTGTGCTGATGACTTTATGAAAAGTTGAGAAAATGTTTAAATTTGATGTGAAGTTTACTTAAGATATCTGTGCTCCTATAGCAACAATTTATTACTTTATAACTGAGATGTGATTACAGTTGGTTTAAACTGATTGTAGCCCTGTATATGTGCCGTCATTTGGTTTCACCTGTTAGTATACCTAATATGTGAAAGTCACTGGATAGATGTTGATTTACTATCAAGTATGAAAATACTTTGTCATTATCTTGTCCTTAACATGTATTAGATCTACTGTGTAATTGGAAAAGAAACAATTATTTTTAAAAAATGTATAATGTTTAAATTACTATAATGGCTCCGTCTGTGGAGCATAAAGAAAATGGAATTTTATGTTGGAGATAGTAATTGGGACAGAAGTGTTCTGATTCCCAGGATTTAAGACTCTCACCGTTTTATTTTCATGTAATTTTGTACCACATCAATGACAAAATAAGATTACCAATGGTTTGATTATTCTTTTGCCATCCTAGTACAATAAAATAGGGATGATATTTGCTACATGCCTGGTGTCTGTACAAGTCATGCTTTCTCCTTAGTATAGATACAAGGTATTCTTTGTCACAATTCCTAAACAAATCTGAACTGTTCAATACTGCTGAATGTTACAGCAAGTCAATGCTTTTCAATATATATGTAAATGTTAGCTTACAATCTGATTCTTAGTGAAAACTGTTTAAATTTCTCCAATTCCTTATTGAAAATATTATGATGACCACTAATGATTCATGTATAATGAGTAGCAAAGGAAAAACTAAAGATTGAGGAATCATATTCATGACATCTACTTTCAATTGAAGACTAGTTGATTCATTAATATGTAACTTACGGGGGAATATATATTTATCATACCTTTAGACTGGCTGAACTAACCATTTTACTCCTAGTACTAACCCATTCATATTTAACCACTAGTACTTCACCCTTTTCCTTAACCTATGTTGGATGTTGCCTTATCTGTGCCCAGTTTTAATTACTGTCTGATCTGATGTCGCTACATTGTGTCTAATGTGTTGATGACCAACAAGAAATATGTGAACTAGTTGTTGAGCAGTACGTGTTCCGGAAGCAACCTGCTGGTACTTAATTTGCCAGTGAAAATCTGATTCTACAGTGGCATGTGGCCATGGAGGCTCTCAGTCTCTACAAGATGATGCTGAAAAATTTGGGATGACGACTTTCAAGCTATGAGAACAAGGTGCATTTGACAGCTATTGTGGGTAAATCCCTTTATCCGTCCTTGTGGTTTCCTGACCTGAGATTTACACGTTGGCTCAGTTGTTCTAAAGTCGGAGTTTGTCTTGTAAAGAGATGAGGGCATTTGGTTATTTATAAGTACTGCCATTTAAAAAACATATATGTATCTTTAGTCTTTGCCTTATATAACATTTTGTAAGATTATAAACACATGAAACATGTCCTTGAACTTAATGTAAGACTTGTATGTGCCATGACATTTGGAAAAGGAACTTCTGTATCACTTGGCTGAGATTCCAGTAACTTTAATTTTATATCTCAGATCTGCCTCTTCTTTAATTTTGAAAATGTAACAAAAAAAATTCTATTGTCATCGTCACACTTGACTTTGTGATGTTTAGCAAATATATTGACACATATGAAAGTGCTTCACATAATGTGATCATTGTGACACTTGGATGATCCACCCAATGAGGCAGTTGACTTTGTTAATATTTTTGATATGAAATAAGCTGCAATTCAATGCATTTGGCAACCTTATTTCTATTTTTTCATGTTTATGTAATAATTTATCTTTGAGCAGCAATGGATATCAGAGGAAAACAGTAATTCTGTACCTTGCTTTGGTAATTTTCGTGTATATGTCTCAGATATGTCACAGGTTTCAATATTGTATGTTTATGTAATTCATTATGTTTGATAAAACACAGATACTAGAGGGACTGCTTGTAAGTCACATGCTAGGATCTAGCATTCGTTACTTGGTCAACCAATACAGCATTGTATTTATCATTTACTCTGTCCAGCAGAATGCTATTTGTTCGCCCTTTGTTGATCAGTCAATAGGGAGTGTTGGGTTGGGGACTGGGAAGGTGAAGCTGTGGCAAGTCAATTCTGCAGGGAATGCTAAACACTCTTCTCCCTCCAGTGGCACAGTGAAGTACTGGAACAGTGGGGGTCCTGGTTAGGGGGGGTTCCTGTCTTTGGGGGTCTGTCGTCTTTTCTTCTTTGACTCCAGCATTCCAAACCTTCTATTTCATTTCTTACTTGTCATTAGAGTACCAAGCTATCCTTCCCACTGTCCACATGTATATGTCCCTATTGCTGAGACCCTTCTAATTTCCCATGTCAGTTTTATTAAGCGACTGAAACCTATTCTGTAGGAGTATCCAGGGAACAATCTAGCATTTCTGCATTATTAGGTGTAACCATACTCTGTCATACTATATTATTTATTTATGCCTGATTTTGTTGTATGTTGTCACCCAAATGATAAACATTTACTTACGTATTTACTTTGCTATATACTAGCATCCAAATCTTCTGTTTCATTTATTACTTCTCATTTGAGTACCAAGTTATCCTTGTCTCTATCCACATGTATATGTCTCTATTGGTGAGACTAGTCTCATTTACCCTGTCAGCCTATTAAATGACTAAAGCCTGTTTTATAGGATGTATGTATGTATAATGCTCAACCGCATAAGTGTCATGATGTATCTGTCACTTATATACCAATTTAACAATATATTATGCTCAAACCAACTTACCAATGTATAAAACCTATTCATATTATTGTCATGATGTATCTGACATCTATGAACCAGTTACCACTGTATAATGTTAAACCATAAAATTGTCATGATATACCAATTATTTATGATTCATTTATTGTGTATTCACACCTAAGTGGTGAACTCTTACCAATGTATATTACCTAACCATGTTTTGGTGTACGATGTACCAATAATTTATGAATCATTTATTGTGTAGTCACACCCAAGTTGTGAACGCATACCTGTATATAAGGCCCAACCACATAATTGTTGGTGCTGTTTCAATTACTTATAAAACACAACCAATATGATATATTAGTCACTTATATTGTCATTCAGAGTTGTATGTAACTGCACTCTTATGTATCATTCTGTTACTTAATGGTTGAATTATTGTAAAGGTCAGAAAGTGGCATTGGAAGTGTCTTGACAAATGAAAAAATAGAAAGATTGGACATTGGTCAGACATTTAATGCAACAGTTGTAGATTGAATTATGTAAACTGCTGAGGAACTATACTCCAAGAATTTACATGTACTATATTATAATAATATATTTGTTATTCAATACTATCAGTAAATGTCAATATAAATTGCAGAGACCTGTGCTGTACCACTTTAAAAAAATATTTGTACTAGTACGATTTTAGTGATATGTTATCAAAGAAAAAGTTAAAGCTACAATATGATAGTTAAGTCAGGAAATGTTTAAGTATGAACAGTTGGAATTTTGCTGAATTGAACTATTCTGTTCAAAACAATAAATTACACAGTATGTATGATGGTCATAAGGAGTGAAGTATGAGCCACATTTGAGGTTTTTGCAATGAAAAGCTTCTGACGAGCAGAGATCTACAGTGTACTTCAGTTCAGTGCTCTTCATTGCACATAGAAGAGACTGAACACTTTGTTATATTGTAGTCAAATACTTGGTGTACTTGCCAAAGATAGGAGGTGGTTAGATACAAACTAATATGGATTTTGAGTGTTGTAGAATCCGATAGTAACACTTGTTCCACAATGCATCGTCAATATTGAGAAAGAGTTACACACAACAGTGTCTCCATTGCACTCAGGAGAACCTAGAGGACATAATGACAGACATAAATATATAGAAACAAGACCAATTCAGCTAGCTTCTAATAGATAATTTTCTGATTGAGACAGGTCCTCATTTTCATGTTTTAATACATGCTGCAGACAAATTCTGTGAATTAACTTGTTCTTTCTCTGTGCTATTAATTAATATAGTTGAATATGACACAAAATAATCTTTGACAATGTTACATATTTGGTTGTACTAATTTTTTGCAAATTGTTTGTACATACAACTGATTGTAAAATGAGGACTGTTATGTAGATTTGTCAAAGGTTTTGTTCAACTTTCACTTGCACAAATCCTTTTGGGGGTTGTTGAAACATAACAGTCCAATCAAAACTTAAAAAATGCATAAATTTTAACCATAAACAGTAGTTTCTGTCATAGAGGTGTATGGAAATCTGTAGTTGCGAAAAAGTTATGAAGAAAATAATTATGGAATCTTAATTACACTAATGTGTAGAAGTCTGTTAATTGGTAGGAACATTTTATATGATATGAATCTTCTGTAATTAGTAAATATAACAAGTGTATTGTTAACATTTGATGCGTAAGTGTTTATACTTGCTTCAACTTGTATAGAGATTAGAGTTCACTCATGTGTTTAATATATAAGAGTCTATGTAATCATTAAAATATGTCATTTGTTTTAGGATGAGAGTTTCAATTGTTAATTAATGAAATAATAATTTTAAACAATGCCAAGGATTGTTCACATTTGTTAAGAAAGTATAAATATTAAGTCACGTTGGCAAGGGGTCTCAGTCTGGTTTTGGTTTTTGTGCATGTAGCTGTTCGTTTTGTATTGTAAGTATTGTTTGCCTTTGTAATTATACTTTAATTTTGTTTTGAAAGTATAATAAAAAACTATGAAACTTAATGGAAGCTTAAACTAAATTAACTCTCCAGTAGTTGTTTCACAGTGACGGTAAGTGTTCACAGGACCACAACTGCAACAGATAGAGAGTAACTATGATCAACCCCATTATTACGAGTAGTTAGAGAAATGTTATAATATATATTGATTATGTACTAGGCATATTGCTGCAAAGGAATATGAAATAGAATGAGCACTTTAGTACACCAATAAAGAAGAGGAATGTCTGATTTGGGTTCAATGGGAGAAATTTATGAAATGGTAGTTCATCTATAAAGGAGATTGTGTATAAAATATTCTTGACTGCTGTTAGCATTTGGGATTCTGACCAGCACAGGTTAAAGGAAGACTATGAAGCAATTTAGAAGTGTACTGATGGATTTTTTACATATCAACATGCAAGAGTGACACAGATGCTTCAGTAAGCTAACAGCGGAACCATTCTGCTACAGCTAGTGTAGAACTATGTTTCACGTAATCAGTGTGAAGAAAAGATAAGAGAAATTAGGGCTTGTACAGAGGCATAGAGACACTCTTCTCTTTATCACTCCATTTACCACTGGAACAAGAAAGGAAATGATTACTAGGGGTTTAGTGTATTCCTGGCGTGCTTCATGTGGTTGCTTGTGGAATACGTATGAGGTAGTACCTGAGTGAGATCACTTGTTTAGGATTGTCAAGGAGTGGTCCAGGTCATGTATTTGAACACTATGGCAGATGCATTTTGAACTGTGACAAATGCTTGTGTAAAATATGTCTATTGTTAATTGTTAATTGTTATTTACCCTTAACATTTAATAAATAATCAGGACATGATGGAGTCAGAAAGGTGAAATCAACATAGAAAGTTAAGTGTAAACGACATGGAAAATTTTCCCAACTTCAGTAAATTTGAAACCAGTTTATAGAAAAGAATGATATCTTATGTGCAGGGGAAAGGAGACAACTGTGGAAAATTTTGGTTTTATGGATATAACTATACATATATTAATAAATGAGGATTTTAACATAGATTTATTTTAAATTTGTCTGTTTCAATCAATTCACAAATTTACTTACTTGTTTTAATTCTGATATAAATAATTTCCAGAAAACTGAAAAAGATGACTGCTTTCTGAGACCAAAAAATCACAGATATTGTGATATCTATCACAACCAGAACTTTCCGCATGGGTTTACATTTGGCACTGTACTCAGGAAAATTTTGCCCCACAAAACATGTGTTCTGTGTCTATTTCAGAATGCATTCTGACCATCTCATCAGTGGAATCTGCCAAACTACTGACTCCAGTGATTCAGACATAGGGAAGCTGCAGCTCTTCCCTTCATTGAAGCTCCTTTGAGATCTTCTTTGTCTTCATCATTTCTGGTAGAGATTGATGCAATTCGACACCTTCTTGCTGTGTGTTATAGGTGATATGTCGTAGGGCCTCCAACTAACTAGGACAGCAGACCAACCTGGCGAAAGAAAATGCTTTGTGTTTATTTATGAAGTGCAGATTGTTTTGAGCCTTGTTGAGCAGCAAACCAAAGCCTTGTTGTAATAGAGACTTAATAAATTCTACTAACCTGCTTTAGTTCCACCCTCATCTAGCTGATCCTGGTTTTCTTGCTCAAAAGGACGTTGAGCAGGCCTATTCCCAAGACTTCAATCATTTGCAGCAATTAAGTCAAGATTGCTGAAGACATTTCTGTTGGACAGGAAAATGACTGTAATGCTGAACACAATGATGGCAATTTCACCAGTCAGAAATTTTCATATAGGCTCGACCAAAGAATTCTGCAGTGTTAGTTGGTCCTAGTGTTCTGTTGTGTGCTCAAAGTCGTTGCCAGATCTCTTCATGAAAGTAGGTCTTTGGCAGTCCCATAAACATTTGATCCAGTACCTGGATCTTATCAGTGCAGTGAGAAAGGAAGCTAATTAAATGAACATGATGAATCCTAGCCAGTTCAGCTACCTGAGTGTTTTAGGTGTGACTGTAATTGCCATCTAAGGTGAGAAGTGCAGGAGACTTCATGCTCAGATAGGTTTTAAAAATGAAATGTTCAAACCACTGCTTCAACAGGATGCTCTGTACCCAACAAGAGGAATAGGATGCGGGAAAAGACCCACATGGTGCTCCTTTCATTTAGTGCTTTTATGTGTTGTTCTTCAGGAAGCTATGTGATTGGAGTAATGAAGGAACCATCAGTGCTCAAGCCAGGAATGATTGTAATGAATGAGCCTCTTTGTGTCACTGTGAGAGCTCGTATCTGGCTTTCCAAAGTAACTTATGAGGCAGAGATTTTGCTTTGAATGACTGATAAACCGATTCCACATTACACTGAAGAATTTCACACTATTTTTTAGTTGAATCTAGAGACTCTGACCTGTGATGTGCCAATTTGATTCTGCTTTGATAAAATATTTTTGTGTCTCCTAACATATCGTCTCAGTCAAAACCTTTGCGCAATCCCAGTCCTACCAAAGGGATTGTTGATACTGTCCCTAATAGACAGCTGATAAGCCCTCTAGATAATATCTCTTTTTGTTCACTCACAGAAAAGAGACTCCATCCTTAGGCAGTAGACAATTAGCACCTCTTGAAGATTCTCTGATAACACAGTTCTCCATGCTAAATTTGTTGTAACTGCATCCTTCTCATCAGAAGTTTCAGTCTTAGCCAGCCAAAGCAGTGTCATCCAAGGGATATGACACTGTGGGAGCTTCCAAATATCTCATTTTCTTTTCCATACCAATGTAACAGCTTTTGTCATTTGCTCCAAATCCAGTTTCTTACTATGTTGTTTGTCTTGTGACGCAATTTTCTTGTGACACAATTTTCTTGTGACTGGATGTTACTGAGCTATCAAAAAACATGGGGACTTTATTAGCAGACTATATTTTTGCAGTAATTGTTTAAAATATATGAAACAGTTTGAACATCGGAATTACAATTTAAACAGTCGTGTAAACATTGAGGGGTTTAGGAATTCTAGCAAGCCACAGTGGTCCATTCAGTGGATGAATGACTTCTAGGACCTTCATGTGGAGTCACAGAATAGATGTACTTTATTAAATTTTTTATCTGACACCATCCTGCACTTGAAAGAGCTTGTGCCTATACTTTCTGTGCAGTCCTTAAGGGTGCTACTGCAGGTGCAGTTTTTTGTGGCCTGATGAATCTTCCAAATACCCCAACCAAGTTTACAAACATAAATAGATTTATAGTAGAAGATGACTATATAGAATCTATGAAGAAAGCTGTAGAAGAATCAGTAATAGAAAGCAGTGGCAATGGAGACTTGACTGCAGAATTCTATGGTACCCGGGATAAACAGGGACACACATCTCTTCATGCTGTAGTATTTGACACCAGTATGTATACAAGAGAAAGCTTTACATGTAGCAGAAATATCCAAAAATTGTAGATGCCCAAGAAAAAAAAAAAAAAAGATGTACACATGAAATAATTGCACAGATAAATGTAGTGACAGGTGTGGAGGAATGGAAGTGGCTGATGTTGCTAGTCTATTTCAATGTTCTGTTGCGTGTGATAAAGTATGATACGTGAATTATGTTGGTGGCAGTAATGCTAAGAGTTGCAGACATATTCAAGGACTAAATTCCTGTGTGATGATGTTGTAGTGCAGGAATTTTAGTGTATTGGAAACATACAGAAACAAATGGGATCAAGATTTTGGTGACTGAAAGCTCCATACAAAAAACAAAAGCTCAGTGAAGGTAAAGGATTGGATGGGAAGGGTAGGTTAACTGACAGTGTAATTGACAAAATACAGAACTATTATGGAATGGCTATCAGGCAAAACACACGCAGTGTTGATGAAATGGAGAAGGCTGTTTGGGCTCTTTTCCTTTCATACTTTTACAAGCAATGAAAGTCACCATCATTACTTGTATCCCAAAGGAGAAAGCAGCTGGTGCAAGTTTTATTTATTTATTTATTTATTTCATGTTCCATAGATCCATACGTGCATGTATGCCTGGATATAGAACAAGTCAAGGTTTTTTTTACAGATTATTGTTTTGTGCACATTGATCTTATCATTATTTTAAAGAAACTGAATTTTAGCATATACCCTTACATATTAGTTAAGATACAGGACATCTGAAAGATTATACTGTCATACCTAAATTTTGGGATTGTTCTTAAGTTATACAGGCATCATATACAGACATACATAAATTTGGGTATTGTAAGTTACACTGTACTTATGGAGTATGATTAATCAATTGTAGAGGTCACACAGTAGGGTTTAAGCACAAACAAGAGATTCTGTGCATTTTTGCTAATATTCATCGATACTGTAACAAGATTCATCTAAAAGGAAATGCTTCAGATTTTCTTTAAACTTTGGCATGTTTCCAACCAGTTCTTTAATGTGCAGTGGGAGGGCATTAAAAATCTTGGTGCCACTGTATAAAACCCCTTCTGGACCACGCTTTTCGTTTTTAGCTCATAATGGATATCCAGTTTCCTTAGGGTGTTGTAGCTGTGGTATGAGCTATTGATTTTGGATAAGTTGCTATTTTTGAAACAAAGCACATCAGGGAAAAAATATATTGGGCAGGTGTTGTAAGGATTTGTAGAGCTCTAAACAGGTCCCTGTACGAGTGCCTAGGATGTACTCCACACGTAATTGTTATTGGTCGCTTCTGTGCGTGGAACACTTTTTTTGCTATTGGTTGATTTCCCCAAAATATTATACCATAGGCCATAAGTTGGTCAAAATAGCCAAAATATGCAGTTTTTATTGTGCTTATTTCCCCTAGTGCCTGAAATTATTCTTAAGGCAAATGTTGCGTTTTGCACAGATCTTGAATATGGTGGTGCCACTTCATTTTGCTATCTATATGCAGACCCAAGAATTTGGAGGACTCGACCTTCAAAATTTCGTGCTCACCCATTTTTAGGTTCATTTCATTAGTAACATTTGTGTTAGAAGAGAAATGAATGTAATATGTCTTTTTTAGGTTGACTGTAAGGCGATTGGTTTCAAACCAGTTTGTCAAATCTGCAAAAGCTTTATTTGCAGCCTTATTTGACACATTCCCTCAGAGATTATTAACTGATAAAGTGGTGTCATCAGCAAACATGAGTATTTTCGCATATTCTGCACATAGTGCTAAGTCATTTATAATTATTAGAAAGAGCAGTGGCCTCAATACTGAGCCTTGAGGTACTCCTGCAGTAATGTAGCCCCACTCTGAAGTTACCTGGCAGCCATGCAGTTCTTCCACTATTACTTTCTGCTTTATACCACATAGATAGGATTCAAGCCACATGCCTACAGTTCCACCCATTCCTAGGGTCTTGGCTTTACTCAAGAGAATATGGTGACTCACATTGTCAAAAGCTTTTGACAGGTCACAAAATATTCCAACCGTCATCATATTATTATTTATGGCTTCCATAACATTTTTCAACAAAGGCATGTACTGCATCCACAGTTGATACCCCTTTCCAAAAGCCAAACTGGCTACTGCTGAGGATGTTATATTTACTAAGATGCTAAACCATTCTGCTATGTATCAATTTATCTAGTACCATGGAGAAAACTGAGAGTAATGAAATTGGTTGATAGTTTGTAGCCTCAGTCTTTTCTCCCTTTTTATAAATTGGTCATATAAGCCCATATTTTATCCTGTCAGGAAAAACACCTTCTTCCAATGACGTATTACTAATATGGCAGAGGACTGTACTTATTTCTTTACAACAGTATTTCAGTACAACAATGGATTGTTGGTGAAGAATAAACATAGTCTGCCTGATGTGGTAATGGAGGTGATAAAACCTATTTTCAGAGACTTAGGAGCACCTGAACTGTTGAAAAAGTGTGTTCATGGAAAAACCCCAATGAAAGTGTAAATAGTGTTACATGGTCAAGAATACCCAGGACTGTGTTTGTTGGAATAGAAACACTTCATTTTTGCATGTATGATGCTGTTACTACTTTCAGTGATGGATATGTTGTAAGGTACAAAGTATTTCCAGGTATGGGAATGAAAATAAAGTTCAACAGGGTATCTATGATGCTTGCTTTAGACAGGAAACTTTCTTCAGGCTTCTGAAAGGGCTGTGAATAGCATATAAATACATGCCAGAGTAAACAGGAAGAGGACAAAGAGAAAGCTGCTGGAGAAGTTTGCAGAAGATGAAGATAATGTAGACTGTGGACCTGGAATGCACTAAAAAATTAATCCAAACTTTGTCGCTCAATTCTTAAAAGTTTTATTTTTTCATATAAATTACGTGTTTTCTCAGGATCTACAAAACAATTTCACTTCAAGTTTTCAGGAAATGCTGCATGGTCCATTATGTGTAAATTAACAGAGCCTTTTTCCAAAACCCTGTTCACTGCTAAATTTATAAACAAAAAATGGCACAAAAAGTAGTTTAGTTTTGTTACCGTACAATAGAAAAAAATTAATCTCCAACAACTGAATTGAGATTTTTAAAAGTCCCTTTCTCCTCTTAGTACCACTGGGGTCAAATTGACCCTATAAGCACATTTCAAATACATATCATGGTTATTTTCAAAATTTATGACTCTATTTCTCTATGTTGCTTGTATGCAATTACATATGATTCAGTTTTACATTTATAACATATTAAAATATATTCATGGGCTCTGCATAGAGTACCACTGGGGTCAGCATGACCCCAGTCTAAATTTTTGTTTTGTTTCTTGAATGTAACATTATGAAAACAGAATGATGAATATTATGTTGAATACATGTTGTACAAAACACCTGCAACATTGAAACTAACATTTCCCACTTATTATTTATACCCTTTGTTTCCGTTTCTTGCCTCAGATGTTGTTGTGTATTGCCTCAGCATGTGCAAGGACTACATTATGACTAGAAAACAGTTGAATAGTGCTGAAATACAAGCAATTTTGAATGAAGAAAGGAAATAGGAGATACACTATCTGATAACAATGAATGGATTGATGCTATTATTTCTGGAGGTAATGAATCAACCAAAGATTCTCATGGAGTTGGAGATTTGGAAACTCTGCTTCCCAAAGTTGTGACATCTAATAAAACATGCTCCCGCATACAAGTATGCACCACAAAATGAACTGGAGAACGATGAATACAAATCATACTGGAACAGAACCATTATAACAGATAAAACACCACCACATAACAAACCTGACATCATGCTCACCAATAAAAAGAAGAAATTAACTCAACTAAGCGAAATATCCATACCCAATACAACAAATATACAGAAGAAAACAGGAAAAGAAAACAGAAAAAATTGAAAAATACATCCAACTGGATGAGGAAGTCGAGGACATGTGGCATCAGGATAAAGTTGACATTATACCAATTATACTATAAACTACAGGAGTCATACCACATAATATCCACCAGTACATCAACGCAATACAGCTACATCCAAATGTATATACAAAAGTACAGAAATCTGTAATTATTGATACATGTTCAATTACCAGAGAGTTCCTAAATGCAATGTAAGATATACTGTACAGTTAAAAGGAAGTAACGCTTGATCAAGGTCCACGTCACTTTCCATTTTTAACCAGACGTAACATCTGAGAAAGGAAAGAAATAATAATAATAATAATAATAATAATAATAATAATAATAATAATAATAATAATATGTAAATAATAATAATAATAATAATAATAATAATAATATGTAAATAATAATAATAATAATAATATGTAAGTACATATGTAAAATAATAGTCCCATTGTTTTTCAGGTCAAGAAATGGAAATGAAACATGGAGAAAAAAATTCTGTTAGATTACATGGGAAACAGCCAGTATGAAATGTTTGAAGACAGCTCCAGGTCACACGAGGCATACTGTAAGGAATGTCAATACTTTGCAATCAGTATTTGAGTTATTTATGCTGAAATACAAGCAATTTTGAATGAAGAAAGGAAATAGGAGATACACTATCTGATGACAATGAATGGATTGATGCTATTATTTCTGGAGGTAATGAATCAACCAAAGATTCTGATGGAGCATTTTCCAGATTATTTTATAGTGGACCAACAAAGAAGGTAACATTACTTTTAGTACCAAATGGACAGATCTTTGTAGAGAAGACTTTGTACATTCCTACAAGAATAGGCAGGCCAAGAAAGCATTCAAAGGTCACAATGAGGGCATAGTGAATTCATGGAATGAAGAGCATGGTCGACCTATTTTCAATAGTTCTATGGCTAGGAATAACTTTTCAGAAATATCACGCTGTATTTGGTTTGATGATTCTCAGCACTCATGACAGAATCATAGTCCTGATAAATTGGCTCCTATAAGGGATTTATTTGAACACTGGGTAAGCACATTACAGGATGCATGCACGAGAATATTGCAGTTGATGAACAACTGGTAACTTTTAGGGGTAGGTGTCCATTTTGCCAGTACATCCCCTCATAACCTGGAAAGTATGGTATAAAGATATGGGCTGCATGTGACAGCACTAATAATTCTGTCACACACCTGCAGATGTACACAGGAATGGGAAAAGGCCAGCTTTGAGAAATAAATTGGGGAAAAAGAGTAGTGTCAAGAATTGACAGATCATTTGACCAAGAGTGGTAAAAATATCACAATAGATAATTTCATTACAAGTTTGGAGTTGGAAAAGGAACTAGAACAAAAACAAATGACTCTGCTAGAAATGCCAAGAAAAAGTTATCGTGAACTATCTGCAGAATTTATCGAAGCAAGCGGAAGAACTGCAGTTTCATGTCTCCTTGGATATGGCAATCAGCTACAATAGTCTCCTATTGCCCAAGAAATGGTAAGATAATGGCATTTCAGAGAGGAGATAGGAGACAGTGAAGCAGCAAAACCTGTTATAATCCTAGATTATAATGCAACTAAGTCAGGTGTGGACACAATGGACAAGTTAGTCAGGACCTACACCACAAAACATATGACAAGAAAATGGCCTATGGTTATTTTTTATAATATTTTGGATATTAGTGGCCTAAATGCTTTCATAATTTGGCTGGACTTAAATTGTGACTGGAATAAAAAGTAAAACTGCAAAAAAAGAGAACTTATTCTGGAACTGGGAACATGTTTAGTACAGAACAACAGAAGTCAGCACAGCAAAGCTTCTCTTCCTCATCCTCCTCCTTCAGCAGAAGTACATATGGGGGCAAAACATGGTTGATGCTCTCTGTGCATATATTCAGTGGATAGACAACAGTCAGAAACATGTAGAAGATGCTTCTCGTTTGTCTGTAACCAACATTCAGAGATTATTTTAAATGGAGAGTATTTCTTTGTTTTAAATGTAAGGATCTATAGGACTAAGGATTAAGACAAGATCTGTAAGTGCTTATATACATTATTTACCTGGTTCAGTCAGTAATGTCAGTTCATTGAAATAGATAAAATACGGCCAATATATCCTGTGTTAATTACTTTGGGTCATATTGACCCCAGCAGTACTGAGTATAACAAAAAAATTCTGGTAGTAGGAGGGTGGAGTTGTAGCCAATAGTAAAATAAATAACCTGTAAAAATTCAACTTCCAAGCTCAAATACTTTCTGAGAAAACATTTAATTTATAAGCACTATTCTACCATTGGAAAGGTAGGGCTTTTCAAAGCAACTTAACCTGGTTGTGACATTGATAACTCAGTTGATTAGTGATAGCTGCACCAAAGCCTGCAAATATTTAAATGAAAATTTACATTGATGTATGAAATAAAAAGTACATAGTTCAAGCATTTAACACTGTGATTAGGAAAAATCATAATTTGGTGCAAAATATGAACTTAAATTGAGCCTGGTGTAACACTGTCAATACCAGATTGCTGCAGTTGGCAGCAGTCAAAATCATGAAAATTATAGACTTTTACCAATATCTGTTAAGGTGAACTATTGGGTTGAGCAATGAGTCAACAAGAGAGACCACTGCCACCTATGTTGGAGGCAGCCGTGGCTGGAGTATTAGGCATGGTGCTGCTGCAATTATATATGGTTGGAACACCAGCATCAGTGTTCATCACAGGTGCAGACAGTAAACGTAAGTTGGAACAAGGTGAAGAGGGCATTACTTGTGCTCATGGAAGAGGCCAACAGGCAACTGGAGCACAAATTGTTGAAAAAGTTACGCTTCGTATGGCTGAGAATTTTGGATGCAGTGTGTGTGATCTTGAAGCTGTGTACAAGCTATTGAAGGTGAGTAGAGTGGGGGAGATAGCCAAGATCACATCTGAGATGTTTTGTGCTGCAGTAAAGCAATTTGTAGGGCAGTTACAGGCTGTCATCAATGCAGATGGTTGTTAGTTTGAGTAAAGTTTGTGCCTTGGAATATAAACATGGTATGCAATTACATGAGGGTCCCCTCAAATATCGGAAGTTTAATTATAACCACTGTGCACAGTATAAAAAAGTAGAATCCTAGCCTACTTCTATGGTGTAAGCATGAACTTGCTCCTACACCTGTCAATTGCTCTCCCTGAGAGGTAATTTCCTGCATCCTCCTTACTGTGAAATACTCAACCTAGTAACAAATTTTGTTCGTAAATCAAACAGTCATAATTTTGATAAAATTCAGTGGTGTCATATGGAATCAAATGTCTTCAGGAAGTTAAGAAATGCTGCATCCACATCATTTCCTCAATTGGTGGCTTTCATATTTTCTGTGAGAAAAGCTTAATTTTATTTTTGTATGACGTGGTGTTGCAGGCCATTCAGTTAGAATCTAGGACATAATTCTGTTCAATGCACTTCATTATGTTTGATTTTAGAATACAGAGTGTAACTAAAATAATCATAGGAGATCAAAAAGAATCACAACTGTCTACATTATCCAAAATATGTCCATGAACAACATACTGTTGCAAAAAGCAAACTGTCAAGTTTTATATGGTTCCCACTACGTAGAAGCAGTGTGTGTCCACATCAGTTCTAGTAAAAATGGTGTTGGGATGGCAGGAAATGTTTTGTGTTCTATGTTATGCACAGTGCTGGTCAGTAATAAAAATTCTGTGTGATTTTCATACTAGGTATGGTGGGAATTCTCCTACAGCATGGAGCATTAGACGATGTCATGAACAATTCCAAGAAGAAGGTTGTTATTGTAAAGGCAAATCACTGGGCCATCCTTGAGGGTCTGACACAGATGTCGAATGCATCGACCATAGCTTTGTAAGGAGGCTGCAGAAATCAGTTAACCATATAGCTCGACAGCTCAACATGCCCCCAATGTCTGCTCTGCAAGCTCTTCATGAAGGTGCAAACAACAATGTTGGCAGGATGGAGGATGACTGTTTCCTTCTATGCTCAGTGTTTAGTGACAGGACAACATTCCATTTAAATGGAAAGGTGAACCATCATAATGATACTGTTACAGGAAGTACATATCTCAATATGCTTGAGAACTTTCCTTTCCCACAGTTGGAGGCTGATTTGAATGACTTCTTTTACCAACATGATGGTAAGAATACCCACTGGTGCTGTGCTGTGCAGTGTGATGGTGGTGGTGGTGGTGGTGGTGGTGGTGGTGGTGGTGGATGTTTAAAGGTCACATTGTGGTTTTCAACATATTCGAGAAAAACATATAGTTTCTAGGAAACACAATTCCCAGTGCACAATTACTATACATTAAATACCCTACAATAATGCACTCCCTTGGAACTACTACTTTTTACATTTAAGGCATTGGAAAAATTGCAAGTTATTAAAAATAATATTTCAGAAGTATAAAATTCGTAACTATTAAATGAAGTGGTTTAGCAACAAATATTATGTATTTGTACCAGTGCAGTGAAGTCATATTCAGGGAAAAACTGTGTTCTGTGAGTGTAACAGGGTTAAGTGGCCGTGTTAGAACGTAGTAGTGAGAGGAGAAGTATGTTGCCATATTGGGGGTGTGCAGTTCCCTCTTCCATAGGCCTGCATGTGGACAAAATCTCTATAAATCTTTGCACTGCCAGAGGAAAATTGATTATCAGTCATCCTGTATGGCAGCTGTAATGTTCTTCCATGAAATGCAGCTTCCCCCATTAAAAGTGTTGCTCTTTTATGTCTACAGACAAACCGTACCTCCCCAGAATTTGGTCCTGATTTCTTATTTGTGGTTGCTAAGTGAGCTGTCATGTAAAAAAGCTCAACAGCTGGAGCTGTCAACTGTCTACCACAATGAAGAACCTGCACCCAGTGTAACATGCCATCTCTATGTACACTCCTGGAAATTGAAATAAGAACACCGTGAATTCATTGTCCCAGGAAGGAGAAACTTTATTGACACATTCCTGGGGTCAAATACATCACATGATCACACTGACAGAACCACAGGCACATAGACACAGGCAACAGAGCATGCATGCACAATGTCGGCACTAGTACAGTGTATATCCACCTTTCGCAGCAATGCAGGCTGCTATTCTCCCATGGAGACGATCGTAGAGATGCTGGATGTAGTCCTGTGGAACGGCTTGCCATGCCATTTCCACCTGGCGCCTCAGTTGGACCAGCGTTCGTGCTGGACGTGCAGACCGCGTGAGACGACGCTTCATCCAGTCCCAAACATGCTCAATGGGGAAAGATCCGGAGATCTTGCTGGCCTGGGTAGTTGACTTACACCTTCTAGAGCACGTTGGGTGGCACGGGATACATGCGGACGTGCATTGTCCTGTTGGAAAAGCAAGTTCCCTTGCCGGTCTAGGAATGGTAGAACGATGGGTTCGATGACGGTTTGGATGTACCGTGCACTATTCAGTGTCCCCTCGACGATCACCAGTGGTGTACGGCCAGTGTAGGAGATCGCTCCCCACACCATGATGCCGGGTGTTGCCCCTGTGTGCCTCGGTCGTATGCAGTCCTGATTGTGGCGCTCACCTGCACGGCGCCAAACACGCATACGACCATCATTGGCACCAAGGCAGAAGCGACTCTCATCGCTGAAGACGACACGTCTCCATTCGTCCCTCCATTCACGCCTGTCGCGACACCACTGGAGGCGGGCTGCACGATGTTGGGGCGTGAGCGGAAGACGGCCTAACGGTGTGCGGGACCGTAGCCCAGCTTCATGGAGACGGTTGCGAATGGTCCTCGCCGATACCCCAGGAGCAACAGTGTCCCTAATTTGCTGGGAAGTGGCGGTGCGGTCCCCTACGGCACTGCGTAGGATCCTACGGTCTTGGCGTGCATCCGTGCGTCGCTGCGGTCCGGTCCCAGGTCGACGGGCACGTGCACCTTCCGCCGACCACTGGCGACAACATCGATGTACTGTGGAGACCTCACGCCCCACGTGTTGAGCAATTCGGCGGTACGTCCACCCGGCCTCCCGCATGCCCACTATACGCCCTCGCTCAAAGTCCGTCAGCTGCACATACGGTTCACGTCCACGCTGTCGCGGCATGCTACCAGTGTTAAAGACTGCGATGGAGCTCCATATGCCACGGCAAACTGGCTGACACTGACGGCGGCAGTGCACAAATGCTGCGCAGCTAGCGCCATTCGACGGCCAACACCGCGGTTCCTGCTGTGTTCGCTGTGCCGTGAGTGTGATCATTGCTTGTACAGCCCTCTCGCAGTGTCCGGAGCAAGTATGGTGGGTCTGACACACCGGTGTCAATGTGTTCTTTTTTCCATTTCCAGGAGTGTATTACACAGTGTCAATTTTGTGCCTCCTACCACTGCCTGGTGTATTTTTTGCTGTGTGAGGGGGTTGTATGCATCACACCAGCTGTAACTTTCCGAACAAATGAGGAGGTCCAGAGGCTTAGATTCTCCACCTCTGCATTAGGTTGCCATGGCATAAAACTTCACATATTTTGACATAATTCAAACAACACATTACAGCAGATTGCTGTTCTCAAGTCATTCTGTGAGTGCCAGCAATTCCTGAATGGAAGAAATTTGTTTGTAATAGAACTGTAGAGAAAATTCTGGGAAGGTATATCTGCCTGTAAACGGGCAAGAGCAGCACTTGCCATACAGGATGACAAAGAATCAATTTACCTGATGGCAGTACAGAACAGTGTGCAGAGATGTATGTAGATCCTGCCCATAGTATTTATTGTTTTGCTATTAATAAAATCAGTCCCATATACCATGTAGTGTCCATGTACTTCATGGAAACAGATAACTCCAGACACCTCTACACACAGTGTCACTGGTGATTTGTACGTCGAGTTGTGGAGTGTAGATACAGCTTTCTGAAATGACCTGTGGTTGTTTCTTGTGATGTAGTGGGGTATGCAGATTGGGGAATCACCTGCTTGACCTTAAATTTGAAGGCTTGTGAATGAGCAAACTGCACACCCACAATCTGGTAGTGTACCTCTTCCCACACTACCACACTACCACCTTCACACTTCTCCATCTCCATCCTGATGCACGCTGGAACACAATACATTTCCCTTAACCCTTTCTCAGCTGTGGGCACATATACACATCCTGCTATGCCATTTCCTAGTTTCTGTGGAATCATGTACTTGCACACTCAGGTTCTCCTACAATGCTGTGGATCACTGAATGTGCCCTAAGCTGCTGTCATTTCACTGCTGTGGATGAGTTAATTCTGTATCTTGCAAAATAAAAAAGTTACAAGTATTTATTGTACAATGTATGAGTCTCATTGTGTGTGATCATTTGCAAAAAACCTTGCTTCAATATATTGAATCATTTGAAATAAGATGACTGTTAGGACCACACAATTTGTGATGTACAAGGATATGAATAGGCATGTTGCATGTGAAGGTCTTCCAGATATAAAACTTAATAACTAGAGAACAAAATGAAATAAGTATTCTCCAGAATTTTAAATAAAATCTCAGTATCTTAGCCCATACACTGTAGTGAATGTAATGTTGATAAGATCAACCATACGCAAAATATGCAGTGAAATTCTACTTCTATAAACTCTTTGAAATTTAATTCAATGTTTTACTTAATTTGTTGCATCACAATATGACGGATAATGAAAAGGAACACAGTTCCTTATAGAGTGTAGGTATCAGACTGTAAGATGTATAAAAGTCTTTTTTTTTCACCTAATATTTTTCAAAAAGTTGGATACGTATTTCATATTAGCCAGAATGCTGTCTCTCAGCACAGGCACCAGCATTTGTTGAGCAGTGAAGCCAAAACAAAAGTTGTCTCATCACAGAATACAAAGACTACATCTCTAGCAGTGAGAGGATTAATACTGCTCCACTGCACTTAGATGGCATATACGCATTAAATATTTATTCCTACATCCACTTCATTTAATATTAAACATTAATGTTTCACCCTTAGACCACTATACTAAGTTTACAAGTAAATCAAGTGAAAGTAAATGCACATGTTCCAAGTCTTAATTTAAGCTTTTCTGTCATCCTCTGTAGCATTTGAAGATAGCCTTTCAAGGCCAAAACCAGTTAAGATTGTGTCATAAAGTGATAGTGGGGCATGGAAAAATTCTGGATTATTAATTTTAGTAAGGTATTTTTTTTTATTTTTGACACAATGTGGAAACTGCTAATCCTAGAGAAAAATGAATAGGACCTTTTTGTAGCAAATTTAATTTTTGTTTTATTACTGGTCAGCATGTTCACTAGAAGTAGAGTTATTGATGGAAAATATAGAAAAGTAAACATAGTATTCCCCCACCAACCTTTCCATCAGATGCTCACCACCACTGGTGGGGATTTTAAGTCTATATGCTGTTTATATCACTCCCTACTAGTACAGTACAAAATTTTGTGAGTACATTAATTGTTCCCCTAATTTTTCTTTGTTGACTAGACTATACACTCAAATACCATTTCTGTGCAATCCTTTAATGTATGTGTGCTAACTTCATTGCCACTGTTGTCATTGGTGTATGAGCAGAATTAGTGTCTTCATGAGAAATCATTAAGTATATTCTGCTACGGTGGGCACTGAAGACCCCCCCCCCCCCCCCCACATCATGAACCATGGTCCTCGTCTAGGTGGCAAGGCTTAGGTACCTTAGCAATAGAAAGAGGTCAGATTAATCCATGGTTGCTGAACGAGAAGAGTTCCCTTTCAAGTTGTTGCAGGGGAAACAGTCTACATAACCAGATCATTCAATCATGCGAATTCAGCCTGCATGTCCTGGATGTTCTGATACTGCAAGTGTGTGAAAGTGAGGGAAAATTAGAGCCAATACTTCTCCTGTAAGCATGCAGGTCTACTGCATGACCTAATGACAGGGCATCCTATTGATAAAATATTCTGCAGGTAAAATAGTCCACCCTCCCCCCGCCCCCTCCTCACCATGCCCCCCCCCCCCCCCCCCCCAAAAAAAAAAAAATTTAAAAGATTGGATTTCCAGGTAGGGACTGCTAATGAGAATGTCATGTTGAGAAAAAAGGGAACTGTCAGTCTAAGAGTTGGTGTATGGATTGTTTGGGCCTTAATTCAGGTTGTGACATTACAGAATTTAAAAATGTAAATAAGAGGTATGTTAAAGCTAGAAGTAATGGGAATTCGTGAAGTGCTGTGGCAAGGAGGACATGACTAACTTTTGGTTTGGTTGGTTCAGAGTTCATTAACACGCTATTAAATAAGGATAGTCCACAAGTAGGCTTAAAGCCTTCTCCACTAGCAGAAAAATACCTTCAGTCATCTTCAGAAATATATGTTATTTTGAATCAGTTGACCAACAATGTTAATGAAATGTTACTTTAAAAAATTAATGGCTAGATTTCTGAAAAGAATGTTGTATGTGACACAGTGTCATTTGAGGCAAGCAGATGATAAAATGGAAGTATATGATGCATGGGTTTTATATTTTGTAAACTAGTAATGAAAAGGAAACTAGTACACTATTTAACTACGGCATGGTACAAGGAAAAGTTGTTACAATTTCATATAGTTGATGATGTGTTCTCTTTATGATAATGAAGACAAGACATCTTAATAGGAATTCTAAAAAATACATGTAATTCTTCAGCTATGGTGTTTAATGAGCTCGCTGTATGTACGAATGACATTTCATTCATTCAGATAGAGATGAGTTCAGACGTCTGTGTGCTGATGTATTTTGAGAATTACTGGTGTGGCTAATTGAGTCCTCACCACTTGCTCTAGCTTATAAAGAAGCACATGGGAAAGAAGGAACAAACACATCTGTATGGCAGCAAGGAGTAAGCAATTGAAGTAATTGTGGATACATCACATCTGAATCATCATCAGATGAGAGAACTACAGATAATGGTTAGGTAGATGGGACAAAGGCCTCATCATCCCTTGACATTTCATCATGCTCATGGTTCTATAAGGGTGATTCAAATGAAAACCTTAAAGGCCTTATAATATTTGTACTTGGAACAGTGAACAAAACATTTACATGTATTTTTCAATGTAGTCTCCCTGCTATTGAAAGCATGTATTCCACAAATGTGGAATTGTATAGATATTATGATGAAATAATTATTTTGGCCATGCGTGTAGCCAGTTGTGCTCTATGGTTTTGATCTATTCATCATTTATGAAATACTTGCCTGCCATTGTATTCCACAAATGTGGAAGTGTATAGATGTTACGATAAAATAATTATTTTGGCCATGCGTGTAGCCAGTTGTGCACTATGGATTTGACCTATTCATCATTTCTGAAATACTTCCCTGCCATTGCTTGTGAGAGTGCATCAGACAGATGAGTCTCTAGGAGTGATGTCTGGTGAATGAGGAGCATGTACGGCACATTCAAATTTTATTTCTTAATAGTCTAAACTGTCTTATGGGCTGTATGCAAATGGGCATTGTCATGCTGTAGCAGTATTCCAGAAGTCAAAAATCCTCATCATTTACAACTGATTGCAGAGTGAAGTTAATTTATCAGAATGTCTGAATAAGTAGCTCTGGTTAACGTCACTCCACTACCCACATAATGCTCTAAAATTACTCCATTTGCATTTCAGCCGAGAATGAGCATGATTTTTTCCAGCAGACAGCTGAGTATGGATTTCTTATAGTTTTGGGGATGAGCTGTGACACCGTTCCTTGTTTGAATTTTTTGTTTCTGACTGGCAAAATTGGACCCAAGTGTCATTGCCTGTCATTTTTTTCCCCAGAAATGAGTCACCTTCAATGTAGAAATGATGCAAAAGTTCTTCATAGGCATTGTTGTGATGCTCTTTTGATTCAGCAATCAGCTGATATGGCATCCATCTTGAAAACATCTTATCAAAGTGCAGTACATTGTGAACAGTATTATGTGTTTAACTAATATTAATCTTCAAACTTGTAGCAATTTTTTTCAGAGTTAGGCATCCATTATCCTTTGAAAGCTCCTCCTCTAATAAAATGTTCCTGTCCATCACTACACAGTAAGTGAGCATTGGTCTGGGGCATCTTCAACAGAAATTAGACCATTTTTTAAACATCCTAAGTCATTCATACACTTGCTGCAATGACAAACACCACTGCAATGCACTGTCATTCTGCAGGAATTTCAATTGATTTAACACCTTCACTACAGAAAATGTGCATCACAGATTGTTGCTCATTTGCAGTGCATGTTGACAGAGGGGTGGCCATCTTGTTGTGGATGGTGCTGCCTTCTGTCAGTCTTTCTGAACCCCAAGGAACACTACTGCCACCTACCAACCCTGGTACACACCTTCCCTAAATTTTGTTGAACATAGAAGGTTTCCCTTTCAATCATCCTCATATTTTGTATCCCTAAAGATTGTTACACCCATTTCTCTGTACATATTCCCACTGTCACACATTGATACTATAGCCAGAGGATGCTACATATTCCCATTTTGTGAAGTGCACAATTTTTACACTGCAAAAATTTAAAACAAGTTGCCAAGCTATATACTGCCTTCAGTTATTTTCAAGGTCTGACTGAATATTTGGGCAGCTTCTTGTAGACAATACTTCATTACAGATAATGGCATCATCCACAAGAAGCCTGAGGTTACTAATGTCAATGAGGCCATTAATGTACAATATGAACAACGAGGGTCCCAAAACATTTTCCTAGCTCACACCTGAATTCACTTCTAAATATTTCAATAACTCTGCATCTGAGTAACTTGCTGTGTGCTTCCTATCAAGGAATCCTCAGTCCAGTCATAAATTTTGCTTTAGTTTCAAAAGTATGACCATTGGAGAATAAGTGTAGATGTTGTACCGAGTCTTACAGGTTTCTGAAATGGAGAAGTACTGCATCTACGTGTCTTGATTGACTTGTAGCTTTCAGTATGTCAAGTAAGAAACAGGTGAGTTGGATACCATTTGATCAATGCTACTGATTTTCATGGAGGAAGTAATTATGTTACAGATACTTCCTTACATTTGAGATCAGAATATGTTCTAAGATTCTACAACAAAAAGAAAAAAGTTGAGTAAGCTGTGATGGAGACTGAGGAGAAAATTGGAAAGGGGATTGAAGTTCAGGGTGAATAAATACAAACTATGAGGTTTACAGATGACATTACAGTAATCAGATGGCAGTGCACATGGGGGTGCAATTGAGTGCTGTGGGCAGTGTCTTGAGAAGAAGAACACCAACAAAAGCAAAACAAGGTAATGGAATATAGGCAAATTAAATCAGGGGACTATGTTAGGAAATGATATTACAAGTAAAGTGAGTTTCGCTATTTGGACAGTGAAATGGCTTTCAAAGTAGAGGGGTGATCAAATGCAGATTGGTAATAGCAGGAATAATTTTTATAAAGAACGGTGTACAGAATGGGCATATGGGCAGGCGGTGGGTCGTTATGGAATAATAGGGTAATTTTTAGAGAAAGGCCATTTATTGGCTAAAGCAAGTTGAAAGGGGCTACATAAGCCTAGGGAGGTGAAGGCGCTTGTCTGGCTCATCCTTTACATGCCTCCCCCTTCCATGAGAGTGGAGAAGGAATGTGAATTTGCTCAATGTAATTATTATTTGAATGTAAACAAATTTAGCTTGTAGAACAAAGTCAACATCACTTCATTAAGAATGGCCCTCTTGGAAGACGGCAGGGGTCTTAACCTATGGGAGGGTGCAGAGACTCTAAAGACCTCCTAGGGGTCACAAAGGGACTTACAATGTCAAAATATTTGTGTATACAAGAACCACCATAAAACATCAAAACATCATAAAACATCAAAACAAAATTAGAACGGAACATAAGTGTGAATGAGGTAAATATGTGAACTGTTCTTGTTGCTAAGATGAAGTGAAAGTGTCTCTTTTGGCTTTTGTTTAAATTAGTTGAAAATGTAGACATAACCACTGATGAGTCACTGCGGGGGCGGGTGACACGAGGCGGCGTGGTGTGTTGTCCTCTGTGAGCAGCGTGCAGGCTGCCATTGGGAAGGGGACGTGGCTGTGTCCAGGTCCGTGCACTGGAGCTCAGCACAGGAGGGGTATGAGGTGAGGTCCACATGTTTCAAGCACAGTTGGAAAGGGAGTTGTCACTAAGGGAACACTTAACTACACTACACTAGTTTTTCCACATTAGTTGATATCAGAGTTGCACTCTTAAAACTAAGGGATGGCACATGCCTGATAGTTCCTTCTCTTTCTCCTTATGTCCATATCAGGATAATAATAACAATGACCAGGGTTACCGTGGCACTGGGTATAATGGTTGTATAGCGCTCAGTGGCGGTTTGCCATTCATTTAGGTGTGCCAACAGGCGAACGTAAGAAATTTGTCTTTTTCATGTTTTATGAGGTTGTCAGTGGACGCTAAAAGGTGATCATTTGATATATTAGACAAAACTGGAACGTTAGTTTGACAAGGGAATCATGAATGAGCTTTCAGGTATAAAAACATAAGAAAAGGGGTCCAAATGCTAAGTGAGTAAGCCATAGTGGCATGAAAGGTTATTAATGATGTTTGACAGGAACCGTTTGCTGAAGATCTGTGCAGACACTATGTCAGAGCAGCACCTGATGGCAAGGCCGAATCTCGTGCTACCTCAGGAAGGCGCGCGCCAGATAACTTCGAAGGGCAGCACCGCGTCAGAGCTGCAGGGTGCACGTGCGCGGCGCAGGAAGCAAGCGTCAGGTTTAAGAGTGAGAGAGAGAGATGAAGCTTACCGATGCTGTTCACTGCATTGTCTGTATTTTACACTCTGTCCACATGTCCTTGGGCTCCTGCGCCAGATGAGCGTATTTATGTGCTTCAAAGTGACGAACATTAATGTCACAAAAAGAGGTATAGCATTACTAAATAAAGGGGAATAGGTATATGTAATTGATATGGTTTATTCACTGATGACCAACAAGTTAGAAGTGGGATTATGAGTGGCATTAAGCTAGATGATTTGTTACAGTGGGTTCTGTTTAAAATTACATTATGCCACAGTAAATTGGTTCATAAGTGACAGATACGTCACAATCCCATAACAAAGATTTTATGATACCCATTATAGCTGAAACATAATTTTTACATAAACATGAAAATATAAAAATGAAGTACACAAATATCATTAAATTACTGCAATAAGTAAAGAAAGTTAAATGCCTCCTTGGGCTGAGCCTAACGTGTAATAACATTCACATTATGAGAAGAAGTTTCTCATGTATCAATGTATTTGCTAAAAACCACAAAGTGAGATTGACAAAGAAAAATGACATCAGTTTGGTGCAGGTGGGGTGTAGATTGTGTTGTTGATGTCAACACTGTTGTTAACGAGAGGAGAAAAACAAAACACGATGAGAATCTAGAGATGTCCATATTGGACACAGAAAGTGTAAGGAATTGGATTAGAAAAGACTAAGTTGAGTGTAATTTCTGAAAGACTTTTCCATTATGAAGGTGTAGTGCACAGCGCATCGTTGACACGACGTTATCGCCTACTTAATTGTGTATATGACAAAGATGCGATTCCAAGATAGCTCCTACACACTTCTTCATAAAACTCGATATTTCTCACATTAAAAAAACTTAACTTTGTGACCAAATTCGCCGTCTTTATTCTCTCAACATCTTGCAAATAAACTCGCCGTCTGTATAACTTCTTTGTGCTGGCTTCCTCGGGCCCAGCTGGTTGCATAAAATGCCGTCTATCCTTGGTTACATCATAGTGTCCTGGGACACATCATACAGTTAAAAGCTACTATTTCAATAGTCGGTATTCCTTCAGAAAATACAACAGGAAAACAGTGTCAAAGAAAGCTCAAGGTTTTGAACAGATCTTTCCATTTACTGGCGGTTTAGCTGTAGGCTAGACGCGGTTTGCGTCTGATGTTGCCTGATCAGCTGTCCTCGGAGAGCACGGAACACTGCTCGTGTGAACTCTTCTTCGACATGGTATTACTAGGCCTGTGTTGCAGAAAAGTTGGTGTGCTGAACTTCTGGTTAGTGGGCCGAGCCGCACGATATCGCTCTGTGAGAGCGTGGCAACCCGAAGTTGTGGTTGCTATAAGCGCTACTGGGGTCCAGCTGGGCCGCAGCATGCAGCGTCATTCGCTCTGCGAACATCAAGGAGTGTGGATGCATAGCTCTGGGTGTATTGCTGGGCGTTGGCTTGCTAAGTTCACTTGTGTTAACGTGCCACAGCAATGCCTCTGCGACGTGGTTACCGTCGTCACCGGTGGCACAGTGTACCAGTGTATCTGCGCTGAATAGCTTTGTGTCTGTTTCAAGTTGACAGATGAAAGGGGGCAGGATAGACTATGCCGCAAAACTGAAAAGTGAAGAAATGGCACAGATAGCTAATTTTCCGAACGAGAGCTAACCACATCACGTAAGGTACGTGCCCTTGCAGGTGGTGCATGACATTTCAACGGTTGTTCTGTTGATAGTGGCAAGATGAAAGCGAGTAGAACGGAAAAGTGAAGGAATAACACAGACAGCTAAGGGTCTGCGAGGGTGCCACCCACATCACGTAAGGTACATTCCTTTGCGGGTGGTGCATGACTCTTCAAGGGTTGTTCTGTTGACAGTGGAAAGATGAAAGTGGGTAGAGCAGACTATGTCCCAAAACGGAAAAGTGAAGGAACGACACAGACAGCTATGCGGCCGGGCGGGTGCCACCCGTGTCATGTAAGGTACATGCCCTTGCGTGTGGTGCATGACTCTTCAAGGATTTTTCTGTTGATAGTGGGAAGATGAAAGTGGGTACAACAGACTGTGTTGCAATACGGAAGACTAAAGGAATGATACAGACAGCTAAGGGTCCTCGTGGGTGCCACCTGCGTCACATAAGGTACGTCCCTTGACGGTGGTGCATGGCTCTTCGAGGATTGATCTGTTGATCGTGGACAGATGTATGTGGGTAGAAAGACTATGTCCTGAAACGGAAAAGTGAAGGAACGACACAGACAGCTAAGGGTCCGCACACGTGCCACCCGCATTACGTAAGGTATGTGCCCTTGTGGGCGGTGCATGACTCTTCAAGGGTTGTTCTGTTGATAGTGGAAATTTGAATGTGGGTGTAACAGACTATGTACAGAAACAGAATAGTGAGCCCCCACTTCCCATTCCTCAACAGGAATGGAAAGGGGAGGTTGACAAAGCTTATAGGTGACAGCATAGCTGGGGGTGGTGGGATCACTCATGGGAAAATTCCTGTACTAGTGGGTGTTAGAGCTGCACCTTTTTTTAGACTGAAGTCAGCTGATAGGTATTCCTGCTTAAGGGAAGTCTCTCTAACAAAGAAACCACTTTCGACAAATCTTAGGTATCTGAGTAATGAGGGAATTGGTATATTTCATCAAAATATACAAGGTATTAGAGATAAAGTTAGTGAACTGCTCATAGATGTTGACTCTGAAATTATTGGTATATCTGAACACTTCTTAAATAAGGAGATAATTCAGAGGCTTCTTTTTCCAGGATACAGGTTGGCTGGCAGCTTTTCTAGGAGCTCTTTGCGGTGTGGGGGAGTAGCCATGTGTGTGAAAAACGGCATCCCATTTGAGTCAATTGATGTTTCAAAGTATTGCACTGAAAAGGTGTTTGAATGTTGTGCAGGTGTGGTTAAATTTAATGGAGCTAAATTTCTAACTGTTGTAATTTATAGATTCCCAGACTCCAATTTCACAACATTTTTGCTAAGGCTAGACGAGGTTCTTGGTTCACTTTATAGGAAATACAAAACGTTAGTTATATGAGGTGACTTCAATACTAATTGTATAAGTGATTGCGCAAGGAAGCTGATGCTGGTAGTCCTCCTTAATTCATATACTCTTATGCAAACCATATTATTTCCAACAAGAGTGCAAGGGAACAGTAGAACAACCATAGACAACATTTTTGTTCATTCCTCATTACTAGAAGGGCATTCTGTTAGCAAAAAGGTGAATGGCCTTTCAGATCATGATGCACAAATTTTAACTCTAAAAGATTTTTGTGCTGCAACACGTGTTAAATATAGTCATCAGCTGTTTAGGAAAGCTGATCCAGTTGCTGTAGAGCTTTTGTAAACCTTATCAAGGAACAATAGTGGCAAGATGTTTATAGCATTGATACAGTAGATGATAAATATAATGCTTTTCTCAAGACTTTTCTTGTGCTCTTTGAAAGTTGCTTTCCGTTAGAACATTCAAAACAGGGCACTAGCACAAACAGGCAGCCTGGGTGGTTGACTAGAGGGATAAGAATATCTTGTAGAACAGAGTGGTAATTATATCAAAACGTTAGAAACAGTCAAAATCTAAATGCAGCAGCCAATTACAAACAATATTGTAAGGTGCTTAAAAATGTTATTAGGAAGGCAAAAACTATGTGGTATACAGATAGAATAGCTAAGTCTCAGGATAAAATTAAAACCACATGATCAGTCGTAAAGGAAGTGGCTAGTCTGCAGAGACAGGTTGAGGATATAGAATCAGTGCGTAGTGGGAATGTCCATGCTTCTAATAAGTCGCATATATGTACAGTATTTAATAATCACTTTCTAAGAATAGCAAGTGAACTAAATAGAAACCTGGTCCCAACAGGGAATCATATAGCGCTCGTAGGAAAAAGTGTTACGAGACTGTTACCTGAAATGCTCCTCCATGATACTGACAAGAGGGAGATTGAGTTAATAATTAAATCACTAAAGACCAAGAACACTCATGGATGTGATGGGGTATCTAGCAGAATACTGAAGTATTGTTCTATGCATGTTAGCCCAGTACTTAGCCTTTAGGAGTGGTCGGTTTGCTGACCAATTAAAGTACTCAGTAGTGAAGCCACTTTATAAAAAGGGAGACAGGGATAATGTTGCCAATTATAGACCTATTTCTATGCTATCAGTGTTTGCGAAAGTTATCGAGAAGGTTGTATATACAAGGTTAATGGAGCATTTAAATTCACATAATTTGCTGTCAAATGTACAGTTTGGTTTTAGAAATAGTTTAACAACTGAAAATGCTATATTCTCTTTTCTCTGTGAAGTTTTGGATGGACTAAATAAAAGGTTGTGAACGCTAGGTGTTTTCTTTGATTTAACGAAGGCTTTTGACTGCGTTGACCACAAAATATTACTGCAGAAGTTGGACCATTGTGGAGTAAGGGGAGTAACTTACAATTGGTTTGCCTCTTACATGAAGAACAGAAAGCAGAACATAATATTGAGAGTGGTAGTGATGTTCAGTCCCAATGGGGCACTATTAAGTTGAGTGTTCCCCAAGGGTCGGTGCTGGGGCCACTGCTGTTTCTTATTTATATAAATGATATGCCTTCTAGTATTATAGGTGATTCAAAAATATTTCTGTTTGCTGATGACACCAGCTTGATAGTGAAGGATCTTGTGTGTAATATTGAAACAGTATCATATAACGTAGTTCATGAAATAAGTTTGTGGCTTGTGGAAAATAATTTGATACTAAATCACAGAAAGACTTAGTTTTTACAGTTTCTAACTCCCAATTCAACAAGAACTGATATTTTGATCAGACAGAATGGGCATATTATAAGCGAGATGGAATGGTTCAAGTTCGTAGGCGTTCAGATAGATAGTAAGCTGTTGTGGAAAGCCCGTGTTCAGGATCTTGTTCAGAAACTAAATGCAGCTTTATTTACCATTAGAACGGTATCTGAAATAAGTGACACTTCAACATGAAAAGTAGTCTACTTTGCATATTTTCATACGCTTATGTCGTATGGTATTATTTTTTGGGGTAATTCTTCTGATTCAAAAAGTGTATTTTTGGCTCAAAAACGGGCTGTTCGAGTGGTGTAAGTTTGAGAACCTCTTGTCAACCCCTATTCAATAGTCTGGGAATTCTGACATTGCCCTCACAGTATATATATTCTTTAATGTCGTTTCTTGTTCGCAATATTAGCTTATTCCCAAGAGTTAGCAGCTTTCACTCAGTTAATACTAGGCAGAAACCAAATCTGCATGTGGAATGCACTTCGTTGACCCTTGTGCAGAAAGGAGTGCACTATTCTGCTGCATCCATTTTCAATAAGCTACCACAAGAACTCGAAAATCTTAGCAGTAACCCAACCACCTTTAAGTCTACACTGAAGAGTTTCCTCATGACTCACTCGTTCTATTATGTCGAGGAGCTCCTGGAAGAGCTAAAAAATTAAGCAAATTCCAGTGTTACATTGTGGATTTTCTTTATTTAAATTTATGACTTGTCACCTGAATATATTTTTTTTTATATTTCATTTTATCTGTTTCTAATATCATGTCATATTTTCATGTATTGACTCGTTCCATCACCATGGAAACTTCTCCTTAATTTGGTCCCACGGAACAATAAATAAGTAAATAAATAAATAAAAAACGACACAGACACCTAAGGGTCAGCACAGGTGCCACACGCATTATGTAAGGTACGTACCCTTGCGCGTGGTGAGTGTCTCTTCAAGGGTTGTTCTGTTGATAGTGGAAAGATGAAAGTGGGTAGAACAGACTGTGTCACGAAACAGAAAAGTGAAGGAAGGACACATACAGTTAAGTGTCAGCACACGTGCCAACAGCGTCACTTAGGGTACGTGCCCTTCCGGGTGGTGCATGACTCTTCAAGGCTGTTCTGTTAATAGTAGAAAGATGAAAGTGGGTAGAACCGATTATGTCCTGAAACAGAAAAGTGAAGGAAAGACATAGACAGCTAAGCGTCAGCGCAGGTGCCAACCGAAGCATGTAAGGTACGTGCCCTTGTGGGTGTTGCATAACTCTGCAAGGTTTATTCTGTTGATACTGGAAAGATGAAATTGGGTAGAACAGACTATATCCTGAAGTGCAAAATTCTAGGAAAGACACAGACAATTAAGGGTTCACACGGTCGCCAACCACGTCATATAACGGACGTGCCCTTGTGGGTGGTGCATGACTCTTCAGGGGTTGTTCTGTTCATAGTGGAAAGATGAAAGTGAGTCGAACAGACTACATCCCAAAACAGAAAAGTGAATGAACGACACAGACCAATAAGCGTCCGCACGAGAATCCAACTGCGTCACGTAAGGAGCGTGGCTTTGCGGGAAGTGCATGACTCTTCAAGGGTTGGTCTGTTGATAGTCTGTTCTACCCACTTTCATCTTTCCACTATGTCGAGAAACAGAAAAGTAAATGAATGTCACAGACAGCTAAGGGTCCACACCAGTGCCACATGCATCATGAAAGGTATGTGCCCTTGCGTGTGGTGCATGTCTCTTCAAGGGTTATTCTGTTGATAGTGGAACGATGAAAGTTGGTAAGATGGACTATGCCACAAAACTGAAAGGTGAAGAAATGGCACAGATAGCTGGGGTTTCCGCACAATTGCCAGTCACGTCGTATAAGGTACGTGCCCCTGTGAGCGGTGCATGACTATCGTGTTGTGTTGAGAGAGGAAAGATGAAAATGAATATGATGGACTATGTCACAAAACAGAATAGTGAAGAAATGACAGACAGCGAAGGGTCCATCGGGTGACACATGCCACACGTAAGGTACGTGCCCTTGCGGGTGGTACATGTCTTTTCAAGGGCTATTCTGTTGATAGTGGATAAATGAAAGTGGGTAAGATGGACTTTGCCACAAAACTGAAAGGTGAAGAAATGGCACAGACAGCTGTGGTTTTCGCGCTACTGCCAGTCACGTCGTGAAAGGTACATGCCTCTGTGGGTGGTGCATGACTTTCATGTGTTGTCTTAAAAGTGGAAAGATAAAAATGGGTAGGGTGGACTAAGTCACAAAACATAAAAGTGAAGAAATGACACAGACAGCGAAGGGTCCGTTGGGTGACACATGCTTCACATAAGGAACGTGCCCTTGCGGGTGGTGCATGTCTCTTCAAGGGTTATTCTGTTGATAGTAGATAGATGAAAGTGGGTAAGATGGACTATGCCACAAAACTGAAAGGTGAAGAAATGGCACAGACAGCTAGAGTTTTCGCACAATTGCCAGTCACGTCGTACAAGGTATGTGCCCCTGCGGGCAGTGCATGACTATCATGTTTTGTGTTGAGAGAGGAAAGATGAAAATGGGTAGGATGGACAATGTCACAAAACGGAAAAGTGAAGATATGACACAGAGAAATATGGGTCTGTGCAGATGCCACCTGCATCACGTAAGGTTTGTGCTCTTGTGGGTGGTGCATGTCCCTTCAAGGGTTATTGTGTTGATAGTGGAAAGATGAAAGTGGGTAAGATGGACTATGCAGCAAAACAGAAAGTGTGAAGAAATGGCACAGCCGGCTGCTGTTTCCGCACAATTGCCAGTCATGTCATGAAAGGTACGTTCCCCTGCGGGTTGTGCATGACTTTCATGTGTTGTGTTGAGAGAGGAAAGATGAAAATGGGTGGGATGGACTATGTCACAAAACGGAAAAGTGTTGAAATGACACAGACAAATAAGGTTCAGCTCAGATTCCACCTGCGTCACCCAAGGTACCTGCCCTTGCAGGTGGTGCATGTCTCTTCAAGGTTTTTTCTGTCGATAGTGGAAAGATGAAAGTGGGTAAGATGGACTATGCCACAAAACTGAAAGGTGTAGAAATGGCATAGACTGCTGGGGTTTCCGCGCAATTGGCAGTCACGTCGTGTAAGGTACGTGCCCCTGTAGGTGGTGCATGACATTCATGTGTTGTGTTGAGAGTGGAAAGATGAAAATGGTTAGGATGGCTATGACACAAAACGGAAAAGTGGAGAAATGACACAGTCAGATAAGGGTCCGCTCAGATGCTACCTGCGTCACGTAAGGTACATGCCGATAGTGGGTGGTGCATGTCTCTTCAAGGGTTTTTCTGTTGAGAGTGGAAAGATGAAAGTGGGTGAAATGTAGTATGCTGCAAAACAGAAAGGTGAAGGAATGGCACAGACGGCTGGGGTTTCCCCGCAATTGCCAGTCACGTCATGTAAGGTACGTGCCCCTGTGGGTGGTGCATGTCTTTCATGTGTTGTGTTGAGAGAGGAAGGATGAAAGTGGGTAGGATGGACTGTGTCACAAAACGGAAATGTGAAGAAATGACACAGACAGCGATGGGTCTGTTTAAGTGTCACCTGCATCATGTAAGGTACATGGCGTTGCGGGTGGTGCATGTTTCTTCAAGGGTTATTCTGTTGATAGTGTAAAGATGAGAGTGGGTGGGGTGGACTATGCAGCAAAACTGAAAGGTGATGAAATGGCACTGACGGTTGGGGTTTCCACGCAATTGCCAGTCACGTCGTGTATGCTACATGCCCCTGCAGATGGCGCATGTCTTTTATGTGTTGTGTTGAGAGGGGAAAGATGAAACTGGGCAGGACGGACCATGTCACAAAACAGAAAAGTCAACAAATGACACAGACAATTAAGGGTCCGCTCAGAAGCCCCCTGTGTCACGTAACGTACATGCCCTTGCGTGTGGTGCATGTCTCTTCATAGGTTATTCTGTCGATAGTGGAAAGATGAAAGTGGGTAAGATGGACATGCCGCAAAACTGAAAGGTGAAGAAATGGCACAGACTGCTGGGGTTTCTGCGCAATTGCCAGTCATGTCGTTTAAGGTACGTGCCCCTGCGGGTGGTTTATCACTTTCTTGTGTTGTGATGAGAGATTAAAGATCAAAATGCATAGCATGGTCTGTGTCACAAAACGGAAAAGTGAACAAGTGACACAGACAGATAAGTGCCCCCTCAAATGCCACCTGCATCATGTAAGGTACGTTCCCTTGCATATTGTGCATGTCTCCTTAAGGGTTATTCTGTTGATAGTGGAAAGATGAGAGTGGGTGGTGTGAGTTTGCAGCAATACTGTAAGGTGAAGAAATGGCACTGATGGCTGGGGTTTCCGCACAATTGCCAGTCTCGTCGTGTAAGCTACGTTCCCCTGCAGATGGCGCATGTCTTACATGTTTTGTGTTGAGTGAGGAAAGATGAAAATGGGTAGGATGGTCTATGTCACAAAACGGAAAAGTGAAGAAATGAAACAGACAGATAAGAGACCAAGCAGATGCCTCCTGCGTCACCTAAGGTACGTGCTTTTGCGGCAGGTGCATGTCTCTTCAAGGTTTTTTCTGTTGATTGTGTAAAGATGAGAGTGGGTGGGTGGACTATGTAGCAAAACTGAAAGGTGAAGAAATGGCACTGATGGCTGGGGTTTCCGTGCAATTGCCAGTTACGTCGTGTCAGGTACGTGCCCCTATGGGTGGTGCATGACACTTCAAGGGTTGTTCTGTTGATAGTGGAAAGGTTAAAGTGTGTAAGGTGGACTGTGCCACAAAACTGAAAAGTGAAGAAATGGCACAGGCGGCTGGGGTTTCTGCGCAATTGGCACATCATGTAAGGTACATGCCCCTGTGGGTGGTGCATGATTCTTAATGTGTTGTAATGAGAGAGGAAAGATGAAAATGGGTAGGATGGACTATGTCTCAAAACAGGAAAGTGAAGAAATGACGCAGACAGCGATGGGTCAGTGTGGGTGCCACCTTCGTCACGTAAGGTACGTGTCCTTGCAAGTGGTGCATGACTCTTCAAGGTTTGTTCTCTTGGTAGTAGAATGATGAAAGTGGGTAGAATAGACTATGTCGTGATACAGAAAAGTGAAAGAACGACACAGTCAGGTAAGGGTCCGTGCGTGTGCCATCCATGTCACGTAATGGTCGTGCCCTTGAGGGTGGTGCATGACTCTTTGAGGTTTGTTCTGTTAATTGTGGAAAGATGAAAGTGGGTATAACAGACTATGTCATGGAATGGAAAAGTGAAGGAATGACACAGATAGCTAAGGTTCTGCGCGTGTGCCAACCACGTCACGTATGGTACGTGCCCTTGCGGGTGATGGATGACTCTTCAAGTGTTGTGATGAGAGAGGATAGATGAAAGTGGGTGGGATGGACTATGTGACAAAATGGATAAGTGAGGAAATGACACAGAAAGCTAAGGGTCCACACGGTCGCCAGCCGCGTCACGTAAGGTACGTTCCCTTGCGTTTGTGGTTCTCTTGTTCATCCAACAGACTAGGTATATGGCGAAAGCTTGCTCGTTCTGTGGGTGTGATTCACTCTGTTTACGTTATCTATCATGGTGGTAGGCATGTGGTATGTACCTCCAAATAAACATTCAAATACAAATGAAAATAAAGCATGAATACATCCCAAATTACCCTTCCAAACAATTTATTGCCTAAGACATCATTATTACTAAACAATTAATTGACAGTACTCGGGAACTTATTCTAGCTTATTTGAAATCCAACAATGTGATTATCCTCATCAATCTAGTAACACAGTGACACATGGAATCACTAGGTTGATACAAATACTAAATTACTGGTGCTGGCAAAACTTTAGCAAAATTATCTAAATATTTGACAATAGCATAAATGAGACATGGACGAAATGAACAATAATAAAAGTAATACATCAACATAAGTAATTAGACATAGTCAATTGGACACAAGTAATTGGACATAAATAATTAGATGTAAGTTATTGGCAACTCGTCATGGTGATATAAGCGGTGGCACAACCGTAGCAGAAACAAAAATACAAATTATTATTTCCTTTGCACAATATTCCCTTACTCTCCAGTAACATTTTGTAGGAAAATGAATGCAAGCATCCCCTGGTATTCCTGTATGCTCTCGTTTATATTTTCATACCAACAAATAGTCTTTGGTACTTTCATTAAGTAATGGGAATGTTGTGTGTATTGCTGTGGACTAGTGTCATGTGACTTAATACTTCCTTTAACAAGAGTCTGATCAAAAGTGATTTTGTGTCTCCTTCAATGAACAGACCAATAATTATTAAACATGTGATATGCTGTTTGCTTTGTTGATTTGTTTTTGCAAATATTTGTGATTATCAGTCACCCAGTCAATCATTCCAGTGTGTATTTGTTGTTCCTTTTGTTAATTCTCTCACCTACCTGCTTCCATATAATCATTATTGGCGGCTCGATGAAGTTAGTCGCATCTCGAAGACGTTGATATAACTTACCTGTTGGTGCTTTGGTTTTTAATAAAATTAGAGTTCATTTGCCATATATAAAGTTTGCAGGGAGCAAAGTAAGTTACTTACTATTGAAAATATGCATAAAGTTATTCAAAGGGTTCGTTATATAATGGTTAAGTATTTCTGTGTTGAGATTCAGTGGAGCTTGAGGTGCTAAGGTGCAACACGCGTTGTGCTCATGAGATTGTTAAGTTGCTGACAGCACAGCTGACAGTAGGGCTGCGTCCAGTTTCACTGGCTCTTCAGCTGAACTGGCATTCATGTTGGGTCTGTCCTCTTGCTACACATGGAGTTTAGTCTCTCAATACTGTCACAAAACTTCCTTCCAGTGTTATGTTGTTCACGACAGTTATGCATGTGGATGTTCTTTTCTAAGAGACTCTAATAACTTCAATCGCTAAAGGTCACAGAACTATTGGGTTCCAATTATTTTACTTAAGTTTTCTGTTCTTCTAAAATTTAAGTAATTGGCAGTTGTTAGGCTTCTAGATAAACTGTGTTTTGCAATGGCATTCCAAACCCAACTCCTTGGCTAATGCATTTCCCAAACAGCGGTCGTTTACAGGACAGATATAGCAACAAGTGCCAGCTCCCTTGACGCCATATAGATCCGTTTATTAACCATGGTGGTCATACAACATAGCCTGAGAGCGATCTGAAATTCCAATGTTTTCTAATCCTGATGGTTTAGACAATGCATACCAGGAAAAAGTTCTCTCTCCGACAAAACAAATAGATCCCCATCTTTAGATCAAGCTAGTAAAATCTGCAGGCCTAGATGCTGCTCCTGTCTCGGTGTCATCCTAGAGAGGGGTCTGTCAGCATAATATTGGCTGATGTCATCTCACAGCCCTCCCTGCCCTTCCATTCTTGATCTTCGTGTTGGTGCTTGACATTTTGCTGAAACATCCAGACAGACAGGAAACAAAATTCCAAATTACTCTAACAAAGTCAACAACTCCATGTATAAATCCAAAGTAACTGTAAGACAAACTAACTGCTCTATCAACGTGGAAGACGAATCATCAATTCTATAGATTTTCATTCCATCTTTGTGTCCTTGCATATCAGTGTGCAAGTGAAAATGCTTTCTCAACTAGGATACTGAATTTTTTTGCTTGTGGCAGAGGGGGTGGGGGGCAGGTGGGAGAAGGGTGTAATGTGAGTAGAAATAAGGAACAGAAGTTGGGATGGAAAGAGCCAAGGTCATAAGGGCAGTGTGTGATGGACGGGTGTTGTGTTGAGAGCCTATATCAGAAGTGGAACAGACTGTGTGAGGGATTGAGACATCAGCTCTTCTCAGTTGCTGGACCTGCATTACTCTGGTTTTGGGGAGGAGGTGGAGTGGACTTAGTTTCTCAAAGCAGTTAGCTGCACAGGGTAGATGTGGAATTTTGCAACATATGTAATCAGTGTGTTGGCACCGCATGGATTTGACGTCTGTGTCTTGCCTCACATAGTTGTTTTCTCAGTTATATCAGTCTCCTTGTCCTTTCCAATGTTTTATGTAGCCTGAAAGCTTTGCAGCTTACAATTTTACACAAATATCAACAGTTGGATGAGCCCATTGCACATCCAGTTCTGTCAGTCAGGTCCAGTCCTGATCAGCTGACAAGAAGCTACTAGGGTGACCATATGCTTACTATAGAACTTACTAATATGTGCTTATTTTGCTGATTATTCAGCATTTCTGAACTTCCCCCTCTGTAAATTGATTTCCTCTGAGGTTTTTATATGAACAAGGATGCCAATTAAGAGCAGGTATCAATAAGTGAATGTATCCTTAAGCACTACAAACATACCAAATGTAACCACTGAACCAATTGATTCAGTTCATCCATTGTGACGAATCAAGCTGGGATAATTATTCTTCCCCACTTGTTTTGCCATGTGCTTCCTTAAAATTCATTTTTTCACTTTTGACTAATTACATATGCATGTATAATCTGCGTTTTCATATAAGAGAAAGGTTGGCCCTCAGTTTTAAGGAATTTAGCACCAGATATAATTTTGTGCTTTGTTTTATGTATGTAATTGATGTGCTTATTTTGACTATTACTAGTTACCATCTTTCATTGTACAGCAAAATCAGTAATTATTTTGTAATTTAAATTCTGTTGTTGATGTATAAACAAATATAAATTCTACAATAATTATAAAACATTTGGAAGATGAAACAATAGCATTCCTTAGGTGTTTATTTGGGTCTATTTGAAAGCATGTTAGTAAAGCCAGACTTTAATTAATTCCAAAGTAATTAACAGTTTTGACAAAAGTATTGTTTGTTTAACAATATTTCTCAATTTCATGATTTAAACACTTCATTTACAGTTGCCATCATATTATGACACAAAAACAGATTCCACAGTTACTGTTGTTTACTACAATCATTCTTAACATTAACATTAAAATCACCAAGAAAAATTACATTATGTTTAAGTTCATTCGGTAGTACCTCAAGGTTTTCCATAAAAATGGCAAAGTTGCCCAATGGTGATCAGTACAAACACACAATAGTAATTTTTAATTTGGTTAGCTCACATATACTGTATTCAAAACCTTTTTCTATGCATTTTAGTTTGCATTTAATTTCTTTTGATTCAACCCCTGTCCTAACATAAATACATGTCCCACCCCCTTTATGATTGATTCTATAAAATTTGCTAATCATTTCAAAATTTGGAATAATTATGCTAGACGCTTGCATTTCTTTTACCCAGTGCTCACTTATGCATAGTACATTAATGTCTTTTAGATAGTCAGTTAATAGAACTTCTGTTTCAGCTAATTTACTTTCTAGTCCCTGCACATTTTGGTATACAACTGTTAAAGTTTCATGTAGTGGATTTGCTGCACTATTTACCTTTGTACTTTCTTGCTTCTGACACTGTAAATATTCTGCCTTTTCTTCTTCTTTGAATCGATACCCCTATTCCTTGAGTAATTCATGGCTACTTTGTAGACTTGGCTCTAACCTTGGTTAGTTTCTGGGGAAAACAGTGTTTCAATAAGGTAAGCACTTTATTAGCAAAAGTTTTATATTTTTCATTCCTGCCCTGAGCAGTTTAAACATCTGTCCAGTTAATGTCTCCGAGGAGTGTCCTAAAATAATCAATTTTTGGCTTATTGATTACCCTCTTGAGCTCAGATTTAACAGAGTTCATATTCTGTTCAGTGTTAACATTTAACAGAAGGAACTGCATGTCATGATCTGAGATGCCATTGAATATTGGTTTTGTAATATAATTTTGTTCATTGGACGTTCCTATAAAGATATTATCAATGGCTGTTTGTGAGTAATTGGCTGACCTAGTGGGGAACTTTACAGAGAGAATTAAGTTGAATGGTTGTGTTACTAACTCAAGTAAGTTCTTATTGGGAGAGTCTTTAATGAAATCTACATTGAAATCACCAGCAACCATTATTTCTTTGTTTTTGGTTGTTAAATGGGCCAGTACAGCTTCAAGGTGGTTTACGAACAGATTAAAGTTACCTGCAGGTGCTAGATATACGCTTATAATATTATGAAGGATTTTTTGTGAAATTCTGCTTCTGTTGCACATGCTTCAATATACTGTTCTAGGCAAAATTTATGAATGTCTATGTTCTTAAATTTATGACAGTTCCTGATGAATGTGGCAACTCCTCCTTTCTCCATTTCTGATCTACAAAAGTGAGATGCTAACATAAACACTGTAACACTTAAAAGTTCTATGCCAGTGCTCACATGATGTTCAGAGAGGCAGATTATGTCAGTTGGATTTGAAGACTCTAATTCATTTATGCAGATATTTAATTCATTATATATTAAAAACAAAGATTCCATGACTTACCAAATGGGAAAGTGCTGGTAGATAGACACAATAAAAACCACACTCACACAGAATTTCAAGCTTTCGCAACCAACGGTTGCTTCGTCAGGAAAGAGGGAAGGAGAGGGAAAGACAAAATTATGCGGGTTTTAAGGGATAGGGTAAGAAGTCATTCCAATCCCGGGAGCAGAAAGACTTACTTAGGGGGAAAAAAGGACACACACACACACACACACACACACACACACACACACACACACACGCACACACAATATATGCACCCACACATGTTTAGACACAAGCAGAGATATTAAAAGGCAAAGAGTTTGGGCAGAGATGTCAGTCGAGGTGGAAGTGCAGAGGCAAAGATGTTGTTGGATGACAGGTGAGGTATGAGTGGCGGCAACTTGAAATTAACGGAGGTTGAGGCCAGGTGGATAACGGGAAGAGAGGATATATTGAAGGGCAAGTTTCCATCTCCGGAGTACGGATAGGTTGGTGTTCATGGGAAGTATCCAGATAACCCAGATGGTGTAACACTGCCAAGATGTGCTGGCCGTGCACCAAGACATGTTTAGCCACAGGGTGACCCTCATTACGAACAAACACTGTCTGCCTGTGTCCATTCATGCAAATGGACAGTTTGTTGCTGGTCATTCCCACATAGAAAGCGTCACAGTGTAGGCAGGCCAGTTGGTAAATCACATGGGTGCTTTCACACGTGGCTCTGCCTTTGATCGTGTACATCTTCCGGGTTACAGGACTGGAGTAGGTGGTGGTGGGAGGGTGCATGGGACAGGTTTTAGACTGGGGGCAGTTCCAAGGGTAGGAGCAAGGGGGTAGGGAAGGTGGTTAGGGGATTTCATAGGGATGAACTAACAGGTTATGAAGGTTAGGTGGACAGTGGAAAGACACCCTTGATGGAGTGGGGAGGATTTCATGGAGGATGGATCTCATTTCAGGGCAGGATTTGAGGAAGTCATATCCTTGCTGGAGAGCCATGTTCAGAATTTGATCTAGTCCTGGGAAGTATCCTGTCACAAGTGGGGCACTTTTGGGGTTCTTCTGTGAGAGGTTCTGGGTATGAGGGGATGAGGAAGTGGCTCTGATTATTTGCTTCTGTATCAGGTCGGGAGGGTAGTTGTGGGATGCGAAAGCTGTTTTCAGATTGTTGGTGTAATGGGTTAGGGATTCCGGACTGGAGCAGATTCGTTTGCCATGAAGGCCTAGGCTGTAGGTAAGGGACCGTTTGATATGGAATGGGTGGCAGCCGTCATAATGGAGGTACTGTTGCTTGTTGGTGGGTTTGATGTGGACAGATGTGTGAAACTGGCCATTGGACAGATGGAGGTCAACGTCAAGGAAAGTGGCATGGGATTTAGAGTAGGACCAGGTGAATCTGATGGAACCAAAGGAGTTGAGGTTGGAGAGGAAATTTTGGAGTTCTTCTTCACTGTGAGTCCAGATCATGAAGATATCATCAATAAATCTGTACCAAACTTTGGGTTGGCAGGCCTGGGTAACCAAGAAGGCTTCCTCTAAGCGACCCATGAATAGGTTGGTGTACGAGGGGGCCATCCTGGTACCCATGGCTGTTCCATTTAATTGTTGGTATGTCTGGCCTTCAAAAGCGAAGAAGTTGTGGGTCAGGATGAAGCTGGCTAAGCTAATGAGGAAAGAGGTTTTAGGTAAGGCGCCAGGTGATAGGTGTGAAAGGAAGTGCCCCATTGCAGCAAGGACCTGGACGTGAGGAATATTTGTGTATAAGGAAGTGGCATCAATGGCTACAACGATGGTTTCCAGGGGTAACAGATTGGGTAAGGATTTCAGGCATTCAAGAAAGTGGTTGGTGTCTTTGATGAAGGATGGGAGACTGCATGTAATGTGTTGAAGGTGTTGACTTACATAGGCAGAGATACGTTCTGTGGGGGCTTGGTAACCAGCTATAATGGGGCGGCCGAGATTATTGGGTTTGTGAATTTTAGGAAGAAGGTAGAAGGTAGGGGTGCGGTGTGTCGGTGGGGTCAGGAGGTTGATGGAGTCAGGTGAAAGGTTTTGTAGGGGGCCTAAGGTTCTGAGGATTCCTTGAAGCTCTGCCCGGACGTCAGGAATGGGATTACCTTAGCAACCTTTGTATGTGGTGTTGTCTGAAAGCTGACGCAGTCCCTCAGCCACATACTCCTGACGATCAAGAAGCACGGTCGTGGAACCCTTGTCCGTCGGAAGAATTACGATGGATCAGTGAGCCTTCAGATCACGGATAGCCTGGGCTTCAGCAGTGGTGATGTTGGGAGTAGGATTAAGGTTTTTTAAGAAGGATTGAGAGGCAAGACTGGAAGTCAGAAATTCCTGGAAGGTTTGGAGAGGGTGATTTTGAGGAAGAGGAGGTGGGTCCCGCTGTGACGGAGGACGGAACTGCTCCAGGCAGGGTTCAATTTGGATAGTGTCTTGGGGAATTGGATCATTAGGAGTAGGATTAAGATCATTTTTCTTCGTGGATAAGTGATATTTCCAGCAGAGAGTACGAGTGTAGGACAGTAAATCTTTGACAAGGGCTGTTTGGTTTTATCTGGGAGTGGGGCAGAAGGTGAGGCCTTTGGATAGGACAGAGGTTTTGGATTGGGAGAGAGGTTTGGAGGAAATGTTAACTACTGAATTAGGGTGTTGTGGTTCCAGATTTTGTTGATTGGAATTTTGAGGTTTTGGAGGGAGTGGAGCTGGAAGTGGGAGATTGAGTAGATGGGAGAGACTGGGTTTGTGAGCAATGAGAGGAGGTTGAGGTTTGTTGGAAAGTTGTGAAGGGTGAGTGAGTTGCCTTTCCGGAGGTGGGAAACCAGGAGATTGGATAGTTTTTTGAGGTGGAGGGTGGCATGCTGTCCTAATTTGTGGTTGGCCTGTAGGAGGATGCTCTGAACAGCCGGTGTGGATGTGGCAGAGGAAAGACTGAGGACTTTTATTAAGGATAGGAGTTGACAGGTGTGTTCATTGGCTGAGTTGATGTGTAGGTGAAGGATTAGGTGGGTGAGGGTAATGGATTGTTGAGTTTGGAATTGGTATAGGGACTGAAGGAAAGAAGGGTTGCAGCCAGAGATGGGAACTTTAAGTGTGAGGCCTTTGGGGGTAATGCCAAATGTCGGACAAGCCTGAGAAAATAAAATATCGGAGCGTAACCTGGCTTCCGCTCCCAGGATTGGAATGACTCCTTGCCCTCTCCCTTAAAACCCACATACTTTCGGTTTTCCCTCTCCTTCCCTCTTTCCTGATGAAGCAACCGTTGTTTGCGAAAGCTTGAATTTTGTGTGTATCTTTGTGTTTGTTTGTGTGTTTATCGACCTGCCAGCGCTTTCATTTCGTAAGTCACATCACCTTTGTTTTTAGATATATTTTTCCCACATGGAATGTTTCCCTCTATTATATCCATATCATTAATTTGAACCCAACAATTACGTTTGTTATTGTCACTGTTGCATTTTGAAATTTTTTCTGCCATTTTCTTTTCTATCTCTGTTTTTGCCACTAGTTCCACTTTGTATTCACCTTCTACTTTTTACCGTAATCTACTACACAATTTTATCCCGCCTATATACACTCAATAATACGTAACCCACTTCCGAACCATAACCAAAAAAAAATTTTTTCCTCTTTCAACACTACCGCTGCTATAAAATCCTCCGTTTCTAGTTCACAAACAGTTCCTTTCACCTATTAAACAACCATTTCGGCTAGTTCTAATAACTTCCGCTTTATTTCCATTTCCGTTTTTCCCACATCACTGATAATTTTTAGCCGCTTCCCACGGGTTTTAACGTCATTATTTCTTCGTCAGACAATTGTTAGCCCCATTTTCAAAATCTGCCACCACAAAACCACTTCTTTTAATACATTTACACGCAGTTTTTTTCGAAATTTTCCCGAATTTCTCCACCCTTTAACGTATTTTGGCGGCAACACAGCCACCTAACCTTTGTGCACATCGTTGTCTACCAACCCAATTTCACGACAGAAATAACATAGCCCAGCTTTAACCAACACTTTTTCGCCTTTTTCCACACCAGATCTCCAGTTGCTTTCTAGTTCACCTTTATCTCTCCCCATATATTTTTATTTTCATTTCAACCTCATGTTAAACTTTCCACCTTTTAATGCTGTGTCATCCTCACAATACCCCCACAATGACGCCATTAAAATTTATTTACATTCCCTCCTCAAACATGCCTTCACCCTAGCTAGGTTACGCTCCCATATTTTACATTCTCAGGCTTGTCTGACATTTGGCATTACCCCCAAAGGCCTCACACTTAAAGTTCCCATCTCTGGCTGCAACCCTTCTATCCTTCAGTCTCTATACCAATTCCAAACTGAACAATCCATTAACCTCACCCACTTAATCCTTCACCTACACATCAACTCAGCCAATGAACACACCTGTCAACTCCTATCCTTAATAAAAGTCCTCAGTCTTTCCTCTCCCACATCCACACCGGCTGTTCAGAGCATCCTCCTACAGGCCAACCACAAATTAGAACAGCATGCCACCCTCCACCTCAAAAAACTATCCATCTCCTGGTTTCCCACCTCCGGAAAGGCGACTCACTCACCCTTCACAACCTTTCCAACAAACCTCAACCTCCTCTCATTGCACACAAACCCAGTCTCTCTCATCTAATCAATCTCCCACTTCCAGCTCCACTCCCTCCAAAACCTCAAAATTCCAATCAACACTATCTGGAACCACAACACCCTAATTCAGTAGTTAACCTTTCCTCCAAACCTCTCTCCCAATCTGAAACCTCTGTCCTATCCAAAGGCCTCACCTTCAGTCCCACTCCCAGATAAAACCAAACAGCCCTTGTCAAAGATTCACTGTCCTACTGTGGGGTGGCGGATGGAATTAATTGTTTAACTGTTGCATAAATGTTTGTGGAATGTAGAAGCACTGCATTTCCTGTTATTTAGAATGTTATTTATGCTGTCTTCCGATGTTCTCAACACTGGCTCTCTATCTACAATATTGGCAACCAGAAAGTGATTAGCAAAACGTGAAGCCTGTAATTAGAATTCCTAGTGCCCACTTCATCTGAGAATACACTGATAGTTGCAGCTCATAGCTCTGAGGAATTAGGAAATTGTCCGGGATTTATAATGAAAAACGATTTTCTAAAATAGTTGAGCATATTCTGAAAGTCACAGATGAGAAACAAAAGAATCCACACAATCTAACTAACAGAGCAGTTCAGAGTGTAATGTGCTGATGCAACTATAATGTCCAAATTAAATGTTTAAATGAAAGCTCGCCAAAAATTTGATGATTAGGTTCATCAAACGCCACGCTAAATAATGGGAGAATGTTTGTCCCGCAACGGCACATGAAAATACGACAATACGCAGACTGAAGATCGATAATTAAAGTCAACCCAGAATTAACACTTCACTTTCAAATGATTTCATGGTTATGCGTATCTCGAGTAACTTAATACGGCATCCGAAGCTGTTTGTAGCAATGATACCGACGCGACGCAACTTCCGACGCAGATGACGTGCTACTCAGCATCTGGAGAGAACTGGGGCCTTGCTTCCTCGTGCAGCATTCTTATATATAAAGCTGCGGTGCGGACGGCTAAGGGAACGCTTTATCAAATCAGCTCTCCCGACTAGCCGCTGGGCTAGTAATGCACCACTTTAAGTTACCTAATAAATCATAGCTTCTCTTGCTGATGGCCAATGAAGCTCTTAATTTTAATGTGCATTCAGCACGCAGGTAAGTATTGATAATAAAATTTTGTTGTGGCTAAGTTAAATATCTTGGGCGACAGAATTAATTTAATTACACTGCACGCAATAGACGAGCTCTGAACTGGTCCTTTGGAGATACGCTATCGCTAAAGTTTTATAGGTATTCAAATGAAACTTTTCACATTTTCATAGTTATAGCGGATCTCCAACCTACTTAAATATAAACATCCTAGCCTTATTTATTAGTCTACTTAATCTATTTTGCTTCCTTAAGTTTTGAGATGAAAACAAGAAAATCATGAATTTCCACTAAAATTTTAATTTGTGAAATCCAAAGAACTGTGTTTATTAAATAATTATGAAAATTGAATCTAATTATAAATTTTGAATTTTCTAGCTCTTTTCTGTTGCGCCAATGATTTTTACAGAAAAACGTCCAAATTTCGAAAATGACTAAAGTTATCCAACTGATATTCAACACATGTTGGTTTAGTATTACTCCTGACATGCTTTAGGTTATTTGCTTGATTTTTAAAGTATTGCGCAACATTTATGATGTCAGAGCTAGTTACAATGGACGAGCTGGCACACAATGGAAAGACTGATGTGAATTTACTACGGTGTGAGTAGGCTGCTTCCCTACATCACCCTCTACTTAAATTTTTTGTTTATGAATGTTAATGAATGAAAAAAAAAATTAATTACAAAAGGGAAGCAAGAGTACAGCTTAAATTCCTATGAAAATTTAAAATTGAAACGTAAACATATAGAAATATTAAAAGAAAACTGACTATCTACATTAATTATTTAAATTGCGGGCATGTTCTCTCTCTCTCTTAAGCAACATTATTACTCAAAATTTAAGCAAAGTCAATGAAACAATTTGGCATACATATTGCCTTAGACAAACAAACACATAAAAATATGTAAAATTATGAAAATCTTAAATCCATTAAATACATTTTTACATACACAAATTCAAAGAAAATAACATGATACATAAACAGATGATTATATCTTAGCAGTCTTTTCTAAACCTGAAAGAAAATTTCACAAATAATTTTTACACACGTGGTTGTAGCCACTTTGGCTGGCGTTCTACACTTCCATTCACGTAGAGGAGGGGAAGTTGTTAAGGTGTGCGTCCTTCACGTTCACTCTAAATTACATGGGGAAAGGGGAGGGGTCACTGTGAGTTGTGTCCAAGTCACTCCACGCTTTCACGCAGCTACCAGGCTGCCACTATCTGGTTTGTCCTGTAGAACAAACAAAAAGAGTGCCTCAGACTCTGTTCACTTAACATCTAAGGGTGGGTCACAATGAAATGGGGATATATACATTTTATCCTTCAGTATGTTACTGGAACAAAGTTAACAGAACTTTTTCAATTTTACTCTCGTGGTTACTTAACTGTCAAACTTGATAAACAAATGGCTCAAAACGCCGTTAGTCACGTACTAGAGAAAATTTATGCTCAAGGCATACAATCATAAATCATATTTAATTTCAATTTATTATTTCTGAGCCGGAACACTGAACCAATGCTCGGTACATTCCTGATATATTTGTATTTTATTCACTTAGCTGACTCATCTTCGATTGCTTTATTCTCAGAGATAGTATGAGTATATTTGATTAGTAGTTTTCTCTGCTTCTTTGTACATGTGAGTAACTTTTGGTAATAGTACAGTTCTGAGTGTTCAAAACACACTACGTTTAGTTGGCTACTAAATCCACTTATTGGTCCTCTGCTGCTGTGTTAGTTCCACATCTGCAATTAGGTACCTACTTCATAGAAGTGTATTTATGCTGAGCTAAAAATAATGTTTCACGTCTGTCATTATGTTATTCAATTACTTTGCTAGTGTATGAACTTAAGTAATACTCAATCTATTAACATTTAAAGCATAGGATAGCACATTTGTTTCATATCCATAGTGTATTGCAGCGATCAGTTTGCTCACGTGGCAATCCATTTCCACTCGATCAGACGCTGAAACCACAGGTAGTCTCTCTCGACCTACCACTAAAGTGCATCAAGTAATTATGGACGAGCGTAATGCTAAATTCCTTAAACCTATAGGACACCATGAGCTGCTCTGTCTCATCTAACATAAGGGTACCTATGGTCGCATTCACGCCTCCAACTCATAACCTCAATACGTGTAGGTGTGTCCTGTCACACAGTACACCAAATAACGGCCAGCTCCAACGTTATAAATACTTCAGGCACGTGTCCTTCACGTCTCAACCACAAACACTGCTCAATTCTATTACACTGCTATTCCTTGCTACACAAGGTGAGTTTAATCTTACAACATGTCTGCATATTCAACACTAAGCAACCTCTTTTACTATTATTAGTTAGCTCTAATGCATACAATAGGTTTCACTGCCACTTCAGATCCTGCTTGAACACGAATTTGTACATCTTTTTAGAATATTATTGTGGGACCATTTCCAATAAAACAACAACTTTGTACTTACAATATTACCAGGGTTCTATACATAACTGTTACTCAAATACATTTGTATCTTAATTACGTCATACTTCTTTATTGTTTATGTCACTGTTAGGTTTGTCACATTAGGTATTTTTCTTCACTAATCGGTGGATAGAATGGTTACAGAACTCAAGGCTTGATAGGCATGACAGAAAATTTTCATATTGGAAAGAAGGGGTCAAAATTTTTGTGGACAGGAAAGATGAAAAGTGAGTGAGACCTGAAAAGGAAAGATGATCTCACACAGCTGGGACTGCACATCTGCCACAGTGTGTAGAGGTTACAGAACAACCTCCTCCCTACAGCATTCATTAGCTTAATTATTGACTTGATAACCATACTGGAAATTTTAATTTGTTGGAAAGAAGAGGTCGAAATTTTTGGGGACAGGAAAGATGAAGATTGAGTGAGACCTGAAATGGGAAAGAAGATCTCACACAGCTGGGACTGCACAGCTGCCACACTGTGTGGAGGTTATAGAACAACCTCCTCCCTACAGTATTCATTGGTTTCAGAAAATTTCGTATTGGAAAGAAGGGATCAAAATTTTTGTGGATAGCAAAGATGAAGAGTGAGTGAGACCTGAAATGGGAAAGAAGATCTCACACAGCTGGGACCGCACAGCTGCCACACTGTGTAGACGTTACAGAACAACCTCCTCCCTACAGAATTCATTCACTACCTTTGACCACGCCACGTCGATCTGAAAATACCTTATGAGGCCTTTTTAGAACCTGTCTCAGTTCTTCCTTCTGATTAGCTGAAATTTTATCGATTTCCTGCAATTTTGCTTCTATTTTGTCCAAAATAATTGCTTCTTCTTCTTCTTCTTCAGTGTTTAGCTTACTGTTACTAAGATTAACACCTTCGTCCCAATATCTCCTATTTTTCAGAACTCTTATAGGCAGCTCCCAATAGTCATCATTAGTTACTACATGTTTATCAATAAAAGGTACTGTAATTACTCCAGTTATCGGCAAGACCATCTTTAACTGGCTTCTTTCAAAGTCGACAACACTCTGATATTTTGACAAGAAATCTATGCCAATTAAAACCTCAATACTGAGATTGTTTACAATTAAACATGGATGATCAATTAAATTACCATTAATGTTAAAGGGCAGCAAAGCTTCTTGCTTTACCGTTTTTGACACCTTGCCAGTAGCACCAGTTATTCTTAGTCCTGATACCCTCATTACTGTAAGCTTGTCTTTATCAGGCAATGCATCAAAGAAGGACTGAGATATTGCACTCACCTCACTTCCACTGTCTAAGAGACAACGTATATTGATACCCAACATATTCACTATTATTATAGGGTGGCTTATTCTAGGTTGTACAGGTGGTTCCTCAAACTCATCCAATAGTTCCTTTTGGATTTGTCTCCAACTAAAGTGATCGACATCTGTCTTCATTACATTTAGGTCACAGTGTGTAGGGGTTTCCTGAATTACATTTTCAGCTGCCTTTTCCATCGGTCTATTAATTTCAAATCGAAACACCGCACAACTTCATTACATTTAGTTTGCTGAACATAACCCAAATTACTGTAGTCTGAGCGATTCTGTGCCTCCAGACCGGGCATAACACTAGTTACAGCTAAATCACTTTTACCATTATCGTCGGGTTCCTTCTCAAGTGACAACTGGTCACAGCTACTGGGTTCATCGACCCCCAACAGGCTACCCTCTGCATTCTTGCTTATCTCCTGTCCTAAATCTATTAGTACATTATCAACATCCTGCACAGGCACTTTAGATAAGAGCACATCATCCTCATCGTAAATACAAGCATGAATTTCTTCTGCTTCTTCACCTGACAATTCAGTATTTTGTAGCTCTTCCCTACTGTTACACTGCTGCGCTTTCTCTTTCCCTTCCCACTTAGAAAGCGTCTCTAACAAGGTATCTATCAAATACTGTGAGTGATCTAATATTTCTGTTGTATCCTTAGATGCTACCGACACTTCATCCACCTGTTCAGTTTGAGTATTCTGATTTGTCTTACAAATTCTCGTAACTACTGGCTTAGGAAAAGTAACCGCCTGGTGAGCGCCAGTGTCCTCATAGATGGTAACTAGTTTTCCTGCCTCGGCCTACTAATGTTTCCTTTATTTTCATTATAGTTAACTGGCACAGCATCACTTTCCGTACTGTTGTTTACATGCATAATTCTGTTTGGAACAAAATTATCATCACTTGGATGCCATTGTTGGTTCTGATAATCATTTCTCCAATTCCTACCTCACTTAGGATGGCGAACACCTACTGTTCTGATGTTTACATGGCCATTTTGCTCGTTCCTAGAATTACTACTATTGTTATTAGCATGTCTGTTATTAGTGCTTGCTCCTCATTGGCAACAACACGTTCTACACGTTCCAAATATTCAATGAAACGATCCAGATTGTCTCTAGGGGCAGATATAATTCTAGTTTGCCAATACCATGGCAGTTTGGCTTCAAGACCTAGTATAATCATTTCCGGTTTTAGCTTTTCCGCCAAATGTGACAAACGTGAGATCCATGACCTAGTAAACTCTTTATTTGATTCCTTGCCTGCATTGAAGCGGTTTCCACTCCAAAATTCTCTCATCACTTCATTTTGCTTATTACTAGACAAATACTCATTAATGAAAGCTGTTTTAAACTCCGCTAATGTTTTACACTTCAACATAACATCAGCTGACCAACGCATGGCATCACCTGCTAAATGGCTTGTAATAAATGAGATTTTCTCTTGTTCAGACCAAGCTGGTGGAATCACATCTTCGAAATCATTCCAAAAATCTAGTGGGTGGATATTTTTATCTGGATCGAACCGCAAGAACTGCCGACACCCGATAAAAGCAGCGTTTGCAGCTACAACTTGTTGTATACTACCATTACCAGAAGTTACTGAAGCTAATTTACTCTCAATGTTAGCAATGTTAGTACTGATATTTTCTACTCTCATTTCAACATTATCTACTCTTTGCACAATACGAGTAGTATCAGTTTTGATTGCGTCTACTTCTGCTTGACATATGTTTACCTTTATATTAATATCTTTAAATCTATCTGAGCACAGTTCAGATTCCGCCTCGATCTTTTCTGTTAACTTGTGCTCCAGCTTCGCATCTTCCATTTGGAAGTCTCTGCGAACCTCAGCAACTTCGGATTTTACTGTTTTATACATTTCAGAAAACTGTTGAGCAACCTTTTTCTTAATATCCTCATGGTTGTAATCAATTTTATAGTTCAAACTGTCCGATCCTCTTTCAACTTATTGCAACTAGCCTTGAAAGAATTTTCTAATTCAGCTTTATTGGATTCTAATTTATTGTCCATTGCCTCAAACCATTTATTAAAATTAGTTTGACTGGCCACAATCCTGTTATTTACCTCAATTATATCATATTTTAATTTAGCATTACTGCTTTTGACCTGTTCACTTATTTCAGACTTTAATTCAGCTGTCATTTTTGCATTATTGGCAGCTATTGCTTGTAATATAACATTTAAATCAACAGCCCCAGTATCTTTGGGTTGCTCACTAGCTGGTTTCTTTTCACACTCAGGTGACAAAAAACTAGCTCCAACACCAGAATCATCAAAACTAAATGAAACTTCTGATTGATCAGTCCTATCTAACTTCTCCTGTTTAAACTCTACCATCTATGATGACTGTTTCGTTTTTAACTCATCAGATAAACTATCATCCAATAAATTTACAATTTCTAATTTCTGCTTTACTACAGGGGTCTCTGTTATTGAATCATTGCCCCTTTTACACTACTGTCAGGAGACAATACTTCTTATTTCACTTTAACATTACTACTTTCATGCCTGTTTACACTTGAACCGTTGTCTGGATTTAGAGTTCCCTCAACAGACATAGGTTCTGATTTAAGTTTTTCAGTTTCTTTTGGCGGTTCCATCACTGACAGTCTTTTAGTGCAGGTTAGTAAAATTTTTAACAGCTTTTCACTTAACTTAGTTCCTTCTGCACAACGTATGGTGTTGCCGGCGCGGCGTACCAGGATTACTGATGCGACGTGGCACGTTGAACTGCCGACGGCTGTTGTGTGTTTGCGTGGCCCGCAACTGCAGGCGCGGCTCCGGCTGCTGCGGCGGATAACTGCGATGAGGCGAAACTGGCTTCTCTCGATGCCGGCAGCGCTGCTAGACTCAGTGCCAGCTCCGTCAATCCAGAGGTGTTGTTAATCCAATTGTGTCGTCCACATACGCACATAACACATTCACTGTTCTATGCTCAGTTGCGTGTCGCATTTCACTCGCGAATCCGAATAGTTAAAAATCACTTTCACTTTTACTCAGTTTATTTCCTGGCTGATGCACCATATGTGGGGCGGCGGATAGAATCAATTGTTTAACTGTTGCATAAATGTTTGTAGAATGTAGAAGCACTGCATTTCCCGTTATTTAGAATGTTATTTATGCTGTCTTTCGCCGTTCTCAACACTGGCTCTCTATCTACAATATTGGCAACCAGAAAGTGATTAGCAAAACGTGAAGCCTGTACTTAGAATTCCTAGTGCCCACTTCATCTGAGAATACACTGATAGTTGCAGCTCATAGCTCTGAGGAATTAGGAGATTGTCCGGGATTTGTAATGAAAAACGATTTTCTAAAATAGTTGAGTATATTCTGAAAGTCACAGATGAAAAACAAAAGAATCCACACAATCTAACTAACAGAGCAGTTCAGAGTGTAATGCGCTGATGCAACTATAATGTCCAAATTAAATGTTTAAATGAATGCTCGCCAAAATTTGATGATTAGGTTCATCAAACGCCACGCTAAATAATGGTAGAATGTTTGTCCTGCGACGGCACGTGAAAATAAGACAATACACAAACTGAAGATCGATAATTAAAGACAACCCAGAATTAACACTTCACTCGTAAATGATTTCATAGTTACGCGTATCTCGAGTAACTTAATACGGCATCCGAGGCTGTTTGTAGCAAAGATACCAATGCGACGTGACTCCCAACACAGATGACATGCTATTCAGTGTCTGGAGAGAACTGGGGCCTTGCTTCCTCGCTTTTTTTTTTTTTTCCTTTATTGTATTTCAATTCCCCATCGGGGCAGGCTGGCAGCAGCATAGGCGCTGCTCTTCAGCCGAAAGACATTTAATAACAGCAAAGGAGAGAATAGGGTGAACATAGATATAAAAAAGGGGGAACATAATGGAAGGCAATAGACAAAAAATGGGTTGACTGTAAAATGGAGATAAAAAACGGTTTAAAAGTAGCACACACAAAAACCACACACTGCGATGGTTAAAAGAACACAAGGCACAGTATGACTGGAGCATAAAGGTAGTGACAGATGGCATAGCACATAACGTAACACTGACGGTGAACCTCAAGGCAGGACACAATTAAAATCACACCTCTTGACGCACACTAGAAACAGCACTAAACACAGCACTGATGTGGCACACTGATGATGATCAATACAGAGGATCTGCCAGGCGCTAGGAGAGGAGGGAGACCTGAAGAATGGAGGGAGGGGAAGAGACGGGGGAGGTGAGCGGGGGGCGCGTGGAAGAGGGCCAGGTAGGGAGGGATGTGGGAAGGAGAGAGGCAAGTATGGGGTGCAGGGTCTCAGGGGCGGGGGGGACGGAGGAAAATCCGCTCTGGGAGAAGGAGGAAAGAGGAAAAGGGGGCCCTGGGGAGGGGGGGGGGGAACAAGGCCAGGTTATAGTTGGAAGGAAGGGTAGATGTCATGGTGAAGTTCGTCATCCGGGAGGGGGAGGCGTTGGAAATTGCCCTGATTAAGGAGATGGAGGGTGTGGAGGTGGAGAGAGGGAAGGATACAGCGATAGAGGCGCGGCAACGTGCGGGGGTTGGAGAGGAAGGAGGAAACCAGAGGGTGGGGGGGATCAAGCCTGTGAACAATGTAAAGGATGCGGAGATGTTGGAGGAACAGGAGGAGGTGGGGGAAGGGGATCAGTTCATACAGGAGCCGTGTGGGGGAAGGAAGGTGGATACGGAAGGCAAGGCGTTCAAGGATTTGGAGGGCCTTGTAAAAGCGGGCGGGGGCGGAGATCCAGGCAACGCTGGCATAACAGAGGATAGGACGGATGAGGGATTTGTAGGTGTGGAGGATGGTAGAAGGATGCAATCCCCATGTCCGGCCAGACAGGAGTTTCAGAAGGCGGAGGCGGGAATGGGCTTTCTGCTGGATGGTCAGGAGATGAGGGGTCCAGGTGAGGTGTCGGTCAAGGGTGAGGCCAAGGTATTTCAGGCTGGGAGTGAGTTGGATAGGACGACCATGAAGGGTGAGGTAGAAATCATGGAGGCGAAAGGAGCGAGTGGTGCGGCCTATGATGATTGCTTGGGTTTTGGAGGGGTTGAGACGGAGGAACCACTGGTTACACCAAGTGGTGAACTGGTTGAGGTGGGTTTGGAGGGTACGTTGAGACCATTGAAGTGTAGGATAGAGAGCCAGGAAGGCGGTGTCATCAGCATACTGGAGAAGGTGGACTGGTGGGGGTGGCTTGGGCATATCAGCTGTATACAAGAGATAAAGGAGAGGGGAGAGGACAGAACCCTGGGGGACGCCAGCCGTGGGATAAAAGATACGGGAGTTGGTGTTGTGGAGGGTGACATAGGAAGGACGGTGCGAGAGGAAGGAACCGACTAGATGGACAAAATTGATAGGCAGGGCGTAGGTTTGGAGTTTAAAGAGGAGACCGAGATGCCATACATGGTCATAGGCATTTCGGAGGTCAAGGGAAACAAAATGGCGGAGCGACAGGAGTTGAGCTGGAGGGACAGAAGGTGAACAAGGTTGAGGAGTTGGTCGTCAGCAGAGAAGGAGGGTCGGAAGCCACACTGGGTAAGGGGGAGGAGGTGGTGTTGAGCAAGGTGCTGATGGATACGGTGGGAGAGGATTGATTCGAAGACCTTACTGAAGATGGAGGTGAGGCAGATGGGAGGATAGGAAGAGGTGGCAGAAAGGGGTTTGTTGGGTTTGAGTCGTGTGCAGGTCTGGCGCCAGTCTCGGCGTTTCGTTGCTGTAATAAGGTTCCGTACGTGTCGCTGTATTTGCCGGTGGCGTTGGAGTGTATCCCTGTCACGAGTGCGCAGGAAGGAACGAAAGAGGCGGCGGGATTCACGGAGGAGGAGGACAGCCCACGGAGGGAGAGTGGGACGGTGCGGTTGGACGGTTTTAGTAGGAACATGTGCCTCCACGGTGTCAGTAATTACCTGCTGAAGGAAGGACGAGGTGTGGATGATGTCATCAGGATGGCGATAAGTAAGAGGGTGGCTTTCGACCTGGGTGGAGATGGAATCCCGGTAGGCATCCCAGTTGGCACGGCGATAGTCATGGACGACCTTGGGAGGGGTTGCAGGGCGCGGAGCCGGAGGGGGGCGGTCAGCAGACATTATGGTGAGAAATACAGGGAGGTGATCGCTACCTGTGGGGTCAAGGACGGTGACAGTGATACGCCCAAGGAGGTTGGCGGAGGCAATGACAACATCGGGGGTGGTTTTACTTTCGGGTCGGGTGTGCTGGGGAAGGGGAACAAGGTACCTTGGATTGTGGAGAGGAACTGATGCCACTGCCGAAGGGCAGCAGGAGTACGGCTATGAATGTTGAGGTCGGCGGCAATCACATAGGTGGAGAAGGTGTGGTCAATGTGTGAGATGAAGTCATAAGGAAGAGGAGCAGTGGAGCGGACATAGATGGTGGCACAGGTAATGGTGAGGCAGGGGAAGAAGACGCTAAGGATAGGTGTTCAGTGGGGTCAGTGAGGAGAGGTTGTGGCCGGACGGGGATATGCTTAAGGTGGCCAATCGCGACTCCAACATGCGCACAAGGACCAGGAGCGTCAGTGTGGTGGAGGATATAGGGGGAGGTGTGGATAGAATGGTGAGGCTCGAGAAAAGTTTCATTCAAGAGGAAGGTGTTGACCTGGTGGTGGGAGAGGGCGTGCATGAGGAGGAATTTTTTGGAGCGGAAGGAGCGAATGTTCTGGAAGAGGATGCGAGACTCATGCCGCGCCATGACGGGAAGGAGGGGGGAAGAGAGGGAAGGGAAGAGACTTAAACTAGGGTGTCGAGGCGGGTGAAGGTGAAGTGGGCTTGGTTGTGGGAGTAAGTAGCGAAGGTGTTCAGGTGGAAAACAGAGCGAGCAGCAAGGGATATTTCTTGAAAGGTGCGGGGGCGCTGAAAAGGGTGAATGTTTTGGAGTACAACGGTAAGGAACCGGATGACGTCCTCAGCTGTGGGTGGTGGACAGAGGGAATTGTTGAGATGGACAGGGGGATCGACGGGACGAACTGGGACTGTAAGTTCAGGGGTGGCTGTAGGGGGTTTAGCTTTACACTTGTGGGAGTATGTGGGATGGGGGCCATTGCAGGTATTACAGGAAGGAGGAGCATCGAGGTTGGGGCAGTTCTTAAGAAAGTGGGAGGCCTTGCAACGGGGACAGGTGGGGTTTTTTTGCAGTTGGGAGTCAGGTGGTCATTGTACATCAGGCACCGTTGGCAATGGTAGGATTGGGGAGGGGATTTGGAGGATTCAACAGGGTGGCGACGGTGGTATATCAGGGCATCCTGGGTGAGGAGATGATCTGTGGATGGGGCGGACTCAGAGAATACCCGCATGAGGTACGTGGGACCAGAGGCATTGTGGATACGGCGGGCAGAGTGGATTTCCAAGTCCGGGTGGGAGTTCAGTTCTACCAACACTTCATCCTCTGTGATCACCGGGCTGAGCTTGCTGATCACAGCGGTGTAGGTGGGGGGGCGACAGGGAGGCTGGGGCTGACGAGGAGTGGAAGCGGAAAGGAGGGGTGTCAGAGAGGCGTGGGGGCCAAACATAACTTGTGGGGGTTTTTGAAGGAGGTCTGTGTGAAAGGATGGGGACGGGGACTTGATAAGGACTGAGTCCCTGTGGGGAATGAGTTAAGAGATGGGAGCACCAGGTAAGTACTTTCGTATTTCCTTGGTGAGGGTACGAGCATCGAAGAAACTTAGGATCAGGAGTTGACAGGACAAAGGTGTGGAGGGTGCGGGCCAAGGGATGGGTGGTAGAAGGAGGGGTGGTGTCCATAGTGACGGCAGGGGGAGGGGGAGGTGGTGTTGATTTTTTGTGGGAAGTGGCGGGAGCAGAGTCGGTAAGGACGCGCTTATGGGGTTTTTTGGAGACTGGAGGCTGGGAGGAGGGGAGAGAGACAGGGAGGAGAGGGAGGTGGCGGGTGTCAGGTCCCTGTGGCGTAGTGGAGGCACCGGTAGAAGCAGCTGGTTCAGTGGTGGCGATGGTGGCTTGGCGCAACGTGATGCGTGCGGGAGATGCAGAAGACGAAGCGACGGGGTTGGTGAGAGAGGGGAAGCCAACCACCTGAGGGGCAGCAGCAGAGGCGGCAACAGAGCTGTACGTGAGGGCGGGGGTAGTAGTGGGAGCTGTTGAGGGTGTAGAGGCTGGAGGAAGGGTGTAGAGGTGTGGGTATACAGCAGGGGAGAAGATAGGGGGATGGGTAAGTGGGGGAAGGGAAGGGGAAGTGAAAGGAGGGAGGCCAGGGGCGGCACTCCTGGAAGTGACTGTGGGAGAGGGGGAGGGGGAGGTGTAGATGACGGTGGAGTACTCATTGCAGACAAACGGCGACGGACAGACGGACGTGCAGCAGGCGGCGGCGGCGGCGGCAGTGATGGTCGGCGGCGAACAGACGGACGAACAGCAGGCGGCGGCAGCGGCGGCGGCGGCAGTGGTTACGACGACGGCGATGGACAGCGAGCAGGCGGGCGGATGGACGAATGAACAGCGATAGCAGCAAGCAGCGGGCGGGCAGACAGACAAAAACAATCTTCGAACACGGAGATTCCACCTTGAGAGTAGCCCAGGCTTTGCAATCTGACGCTTTCGAAGGAGGTGATCCAACCCTCTAGATGTGCTTCCTCGTGCAGCGTTCTTATATATAAAGCCACGGTGCAGACGGCTAAGGGAACGCCTGATCAAATCGGCTCTCCCGACTAGCCGCTGGGCTAGTAATGCACCACTTTAAGTTACCGAATAAATCATACCTTCTCTTGCTGATGGCCGATGAAGCTCTTAATTTTGATGTGCATTCAGCACGCAGGTAAGTATTGATAATAAAATTTTGTCGTGGCTAAGTTAAATATTTTGGGCGAGAGAATTAATTTTATTACAATGCACGCATTAGAAGAGCTCTGAACTGGCCTTTTGGAGATATGCTATCGCTATAGTTTTATATGTATTCAAATGAAACTTTTCACATCCTCATAGTTACAGCGGATCTCCAACCTACTTAAATATAAACATCCTAGCCTTATTTATTAGCCTACTTAATCTATCTTGCTTCCTTAAGTTTTGAGACGAAAACCAGAAAATCATGAATTTCCACTAAAATTTTAATTTGTGAAATCCAAAGTACTGCTTTTATTAAATAATTATGAAAATTGAATCTATTATAAATTTTGAATTTTCTAGCTCTTTTTTGTTGCGCCAATGATTTTTACAGAAAAATGTCCAAATTTCGAAAACGGCTAAAGTTATCGAACTGATATTCAACACATGTTGTTTTAGTATTACTCCTGACATGCTAGAATTGTTTAGGTTATTTGCTTGATTTTTAAAGTACTGCACAACATTTATGACGTCAGAGCTAGTTACAACGGACGGGCTGGCACACAATGGAAAGACAGATGTGAATTTACTACGGTGTGAGTGGGCTGCTTCCCTACACTGCACTCATACTCTCTGCTGGAAATATCACTTTGCCACGAAGAAAAGTGATTCTAATCCTACTCCTAATGATCCAATTCCCCAAGACACTATCCAAATTGAACCCTGCCTGGAACAGTTCCGTCCTCCGTCACAGTGGGACCCACCTCCTCTTCCTCAAAATCACCCTCTCCAAACCTTCCAGGAATTTCTGACTTCCAGTCTTGCCTCTCAATCCTTCTTAAAAAACCTTAATCCTACTCCCAACATCAGCACTGCTGAAGCCCAGGCTATCCGTGATCTGAAGGCTGACCGATCCATCGTAATTCTTCCAGCGGACAAGGACTCCACTTCCGTGGTGCTTGATCGTCAGGAGTATGTGGCTGAGGGACTGCGTCAGCTTTCAGACAACACCACATACAAAGTTTGCCAAGGTAATCCCATTCCTGATGTCCAGGCAGAGCTTCAAGGAATCCTCAGAACCTTAGGCCCCCTACAAAACCTTTCACCTGACTCCATCAACCTCCTGACCCCACCGACACTCCGCACCCCTACCTTCTACCTTCTTCCTAAAATTCACAAACCCAATCATACTGGCTGCTCCATTACAGCTGGTTACCAAAACCCCACAGAACATATCTCTGCCTACGTAGATCAACACCTTCAACCCATTACATGCAGTCTCCCATCCTTCATCAAAGAAACCAACCACTTTTTCGAACGCCTGGAATCCTTACCCAATCTGTTACCCCTGGAAACCATCCTTGTAACCATTGATGCCACTTCCTTGTACACAAATATTCCGCATGTCCAGGGCCTCGCTGCTATGGAGCATTTCCTTTCACGCCTATCACCTGCCACCTTACCTAAAACCTCTTTCCTCATTACCTTAGCCAGCTTCATCCTGACACACAACTTCTTCGCTTTTGAAGGCCAGACATACCAACAATTAAATTGAACAGCCATGGGTACCAGGATGGCCCCCTTGTACACCAACCTAGTCATGGGCCGCTTAGAGGAAGCCTTCTTGGTTACCCAGGCCTGCCCACCCAAAGTTTGGTACAGATTTATTGATGATATCTTCATGATCTGGACTCACAGTGAAGAAGAACTCCAGAATTTCCTCTCCAACCTCAACTCCTTTGGTTCCATCAGATTCACCTGGTCCTACTCTAAATCCCATGCCACTTTCCTTGACGTTAACCTCCATCTGTCCAATGGCCAGCTTCACACATCCGTCCACATCAAACCCACCAACAAGCAACAGTTCCTCCATTATGACAGCTGCCACCCATTCCACATCAGATAGTCACTTCCCTACAGCCTAGGTCTTTGTGGCAAATGAATCTGCTCCAGTCCGGAATCCCTGACCCGTTACACCAACAATCTGAAAACAGCCTTCGCATCCCGCAACTACCCTCCCCACCTGGTACAGAAGCAAATAACCAGAGCCACTTCCTCATCCCCTCAAACCCACAACATCTCATGGAAGAACCCCAAAAGGGCCCCACTTGTGACAGGATACTTTCCGGGACTGTATCAGACTCTGAATGTGGCTCTCCAGCAGGGATACAACTTCCTCAAATCCTGCCCTGAAATGAGATCCATCCTTCATGAAATCCTCCCCACTCCACCAAGAGTGTCTTTCTGCCATACACCTAACCATCGTATCCTCATAGTTCAACCCTATGAAATCCCCAAACCACCTTTCCTACCCTCTGGCTCCTACCCTTGTAACCACCCCCGGTGTAAAACCTGCCCCATGCACCCTCCCACCACCACCTACTCCAGTCCTGTAACTCGGAAGGTGTACACGATCAAAGGCAGAGCCACGTGTGAAAGCACCCATGTGATTTACGAACTGACCAGCCTACACTGTGACGCTTTCTATGTGGGAATGACCAGCAACAAACTGTCCATTCGCATGAATGAACTCTGGCAGACAGTGTTTGTTGGTAATGAGGATCACCCTGTGGCTAAACATGTCTTGGTGCATGGCCAGCACATCTTGGCAGTGTTACACCATCTGGGTTATCTGGATACTTCCCACGAACACCAACCTATCCGACTCCGGAGATGGAAACTTGCCCTTCAATATATCCTCTCTTCCCATTATCCACCTCTCCTCAACCTCCATTAATTTCAAGTGGCCGCCACTCATACCTCACCTGTCATCCAACAACATCTTTGTCTCTGCACTTCCACCTCGACTGACATCTCTGCCCAAACTCTTTGCCATTTAATATGTCTGCTTGTGTCTGTGTGTGTGTGTGTGTGTGTGTGTGTGTGTGTGTGTGTGTGTGTGTGTATATATATATATATATATATATATATATATACCTGTCCTTTTTTCCCCCTAAATAATTCTTTCTGCTCCCAGGATTGGAATGACTTCTTAACCTCTCCCTTAAAACCAGCATCATTTTGTCTTTCCCTCTCCTTCCCTCTATGCTGATGAAGCAACTGTTGGTTGCAAAAGCTTGAATATTGTGTGTATGTTTGTGTTTGTTTGTGTGTCTATCGAACTGCCAGCACTTTCGTTTGGTAAGTCACATCATCTTTATATATAGCGCGATCCCCACCACCAACTTCCCCTCCAGTGCCTCGTGTACCTCCCCTCCGTCGTTACGTAACTGCTGCTGCTAAATATATAAAATAGAGGGAAACATTCCACGTGGGAAAAATATATATCTAGAAACAAAGATGATGTGACTTACCAAACGAAGCACTGGCAGGTCGATAGACGCACAAACTAACACAAGCATACGAACAAAAGTGCTGGTAGGTCGATAGACACACAAACATACACACGAAATTCAAGCTTTCGCAACAAATGGTTGTTTCATCAGGAAAGAGGGAAGGAGAGGGAAAGATGAAAGGATGTGGGTTTTAAGGGAGAGGGTAAGGAGTCATTCCAATCCCGGGAGTGCAAAGACTTACCTTAGGGGGAAAACAGGACAGGTATACACTCCCTCTTCCTTTTTTAATGTCTCCAAATGTGCCACCCTCTCCTGAGGAAGTGACTGCTACAAAAGCTGTAGTTTTTGCAATTAACTTTTTCATTTGATATATGAATTCTTTATATGAATTTTTATGTTAGTATAAACGCTGTTACAGTTTGTCTGTGTACTTATCAGTTTGTGTAAAATTCGATAACTATTTCATGTTTATTTACTTTTCAATAACTTGCACTAATTTTCACATAAATTTTCCAAAGTACTTCATAAAAACTGAATCTGTTGTGTGTTTGAGTAATCATATCGATTCCACAATAGATTATTTTTCCTGTGTCTCAGAGAAACTTTTAAATGTTCATATTACGTTATGTTATCATCATTACCCTTTCTGTTTTAAAGTCATCGAAAGTTGCTTTCTTTGAAAACAAAGAAAAGTTTGTTATGTTAGTGATGCCCTTCTCCAGCATTCTAATGCAGTGAGTTTTAGAAATACTCCTCTGTATTCAAAATAATTTGGTAAATCGTAGATAATGAAATTATTAGCCTACAGTTGGATTGTTACAAAAACTTATTTTTTGTATTCTGACCAAATCAAGTTTCATTCATTATTATTACTGCAAGTATAACAGGCCTTTATGTAATAAAGTTTCTATTTATAGCTATGAAATATTTGCATGTAACTGTGATTGTGTAAAAGCACATAAATTCCATTGCGGAGTATAAGATAACATGTGAGCAGTGAGTGTATGTTGTAAATTTACGTTTAATGAGTAATAATGCTGTTACTCATTCATGAAATTTTGCTATCTATTAGAATATCTAGTGCCTCATACAATGTTTCTTTTTGTCATATGGTTGTTGACAGTCTTTGAAATTGCCACCACATGACTGACAGCTGTTCAGCTGTTAACTAAGTCTGACATTGCTAACACTTATTTGGCAGACTACTGTACTATCAACTTTCCTGTCAGCCTCCCTTGGCCAACTCTTGTTTTTTTGACCATGATGGCATTACATTGTGAGGCCAGAGGGTGTCTTTCATTTTCTTTCTCTAATCATTCCTTGGAAGGGGGAGGAGGGCATATTCAGGTGTGGTGAAGCCAGCATATCTTGTGGAGCAAACACACAGCACAAAGCTCAGTCTTCATTGCCATGGTTTATATAATGCTGTTAACATGTCCATGTAATAAATTGTCCTCATAAGCCTGAAAATAATAATCCTCAGATATGAATTTCAAGTAAGAGGTGGTGAGGTTGGAACAGGTCATTATGTACGTGTAGAGACCAGTTTTCATATGATATCACTCTCACTTAGCTCTGGTTTTGGAACTAAATGTGACCACAGTTGGAGAGATTTCTCTGCATGAAGTAAGTGGAATGGAAAATGGAGCCTACTGCATAGGTATGCACCCTCAGTGGTACAGTGTAAACCATGTCAAATATTAACTGTTGCTTGGTTTATGTGTGTTTCCACTGAAAACCACAATGAGAAATTTTGCTGCCATACTACATGGTGAATGATGGAGTGATGCACAGCACTGAAGTGACCTTGATGGCTAGTGAATAAATACAGATGAGACAGAGCAGGCTCCTGTTCTAAAACACCAGTAACAGTGTGCAACAGGCTGGAGATGACTAATGAAGAGTGTAACTTGTGGGCTGGCAGATGTGAAGAAGAGGCCAAAAGAGAATATGAGTACACTATTCTGTGGAGGAACACTGCTGAAAGTATGAGATATTGATGTACTTCTTACCAAGGCAGCATGTCAATTGGTACCATATTCAAAGGTCTGTCATCCCAGACTTTACTGATGTCGGCAGGATTTCTCATTTTTATATTGGTGTCTACTACTTGGAGAATGACAACTGTTTGTCACTGAAGATTGTTCTACATTTCTGCAAGCAGGAATATTAAAAGTTTCAGCCAGATGTAGACCTGCTCACCTTGACTTGGGGAAAAGATGTCAGCTGCCTATAGGGTAACATCCTTCCATAACAGTGTGATAGAAATGTGACAGATAAGAAGCTCTATCTGCCACGTAGCATACATGATCCAGTACTGTACGTGTCTCAGATTCGTTAACATGCACTTCAGCACTATAATAGCCAGGGTAATGAATAAACGTTTTGGTGCCTATCAACACACATGCATTCTCTGGCACTCTTCAACAGAGTAGTTACTCATGGCACATTATTAAGTATAAATGGCCTACTACTATAGCCTTACAGAAAGCAGACAGGTTACAAGAAATACAGTGCAGGATGCCAGCAGTGGCCTAGCCCCTCAAATGTGGAAGTTGTTTCCCAATTTTATATGAGACAGTCAGCAAGTAATGTTAGTTTTAACACTCTACACTCATAGCCAGAGGGAGAGATGGAGAGAGGGAGAGAGGGAGAGAGGGAGAGGGAGAGGGAGAGAGAGAGAGAGAGAGAGAGATAGTGAGAGGGGGGGGGGATTACTCTGTGTCTAAATTAGCATGTAAAATTCCATGCTGAAGATGTAAGTACTTGAAATAATATTGTTAAAGGCCACTAATCCAAGTAATTTTTTTAATTTCTTACCTACTTTCACATATTATGTGAATAAAAATAACAGTGTATTCATTGTAACTTCCATCACATCATTTTAAAACAGGTCAAATATGCATCATTAGTTGTGCACTATTGTCATAACATCATTTCTAAATGTAAGTGAAAATGTAGTAATCTTTCACCAATGTAGAAACCGAAAGTTGTTTGGTCAAATGCAAGTAATGTTAGCAGACATTATTGTGCTATCCCTCTTGCATTATGCCACTATTCAACATGAGGTATAATTCACCCCCTTAAATGTAACAACTGAATTTTTACATGTTGGGTGAGAAACTGAAGCAGATTTAATGCCCTTCAGATCCATACAGTTGGTAAAAATGGAGTTGTTGCTCCAAACCTCATTTGACAATAATAAATAAGTGATAAATTTATGAATGACAGAATACTGACTAGCTCAAGTCTCACTAAATGTGTTTGTCTTACTGCATGTTCACAAAAATTTTTGTTATGTGATGTCCATAAAGTTGTTCATTCATAACAGTTTGTTGTAAAGTAATAACCTGATTGCATGGTTATCACATCAAATTTTTAAATACAAGCAAGTTACTGAAGTGGAGTTTTCGTAAATCTCTAATTTATTCATGTACATTATCATCCACATATTACAAATGTACCAGTAAACTTCTGATCCCTTAAAGAATCAAACACCCTTGCATAAAACATCTTCAATAGTCTGATTACTTTAAAGATGAGTTATTGTGTTAAATGTTTGACTTCAAGTACCTGGTGCCCATTGCCACAAAGCAGTCCACTTACCATGGGTTGGAAACCACTGCTCTGCACTGTTCACAACTGCACGTACATCATTAGCCTAAATCAGAGACAGTAAATGCTCTAGGTCAGCATTTATTCTATGCCCAAACAGTATTCGTGCAGTGTTTCATACTGAGAATACTTGGTGACATCAAACATAAGTTCAAATGTTATCTAATTTTTTTTCTTTTTTACCTGCCAGTCAGATATTTAACACAATTAAACAGCTACAAATATCTTATTGCTTTACAAATAATTTAAAAACTGAGTGTTTGATGACTTAAGAAATCATAGGTTCACTGTTTAAAGTTGATTTGCTATTACTGCTTCTCGTGATGGAGGTTTCTTCTGTGGTTTATATTTTGCCTTCTTTCAATATACTTTGGCCAGCCGTGGTGACCGAGCAGTTCTAGGCACTACAGTCTGGAACCACGTGACCACTGCGATCGCAGGTTCGAATCCTGCCTCAGGCATGGATGTGTGTGGTGTCCTTAGGTTATTTAGGTTTAGTACTTCTAAATTCTAGGGACTGATGACCTCAGAAGTTAAGTTCCATGGTGCTCAGAGCCATTTTTCAATATACTTCAAACATGCACTTCAGTTGTCATACATTTTGTCCCATGAGAATTACATTAGAAATTTAAACTATGTTTTAGCACACACTTTGGCCACCATATTGCTTGTCTTCTAATTCCATTATATGCCTTTGAAGTTAACAAGGACCAACAAAAATAGATCACATTCCTGCTTTTGTGAGTTTTACTTAAATACACAACATTGTTGTCTGAGCGTAGATTTGTGTTAATAATTGTAATGATGGGTTCAGTTTAATCTGAACATTATGTATATGTACAGAAAAACGTATTACTCCTCTTGTGCTCTCAAAAGTTTCAGAGTCCTTCACTCTCTATGAGTACTTCCTCACCAGTTGGTGGGTATTATATTGTGTATATTGGCTAAATGTTTTGTTTTCAGTATTGTTCTTAAATTGTCAATATTTCTCTTTCCATTTAGTTATTGTGCATATGGAAAAATAACATACAGATACCTAGAGTACCAGTGGTCTACTCGTATTGATCTCCCTGTCCCTTAAGTAAAGTAGTAATACAATTGTTGTGTGATTACATTATGAAGCTCTCAGGTTATTTTGGTTTGTTGTCTTGCTATTCAATGTGATTTTCCATATACTTCTGGATGATACATTATTTAATATGAATATTTAATGACTAATGTATTGCAATCTCATCTTAGTGTTATACACTTAATAAATATAGGATATAATTGTGTTCCTATATTGCTTGATGATTTCATTAAATTGAACTCAAGTAGGCTTAATGATGGAGCTCCTGATGACACTTGATTTGTATGCCATTTACTTAAACTGCAGTTTGTGCACTGTTTCTTTTAGTTGATTGTGACAGTTTTTCTTCATATGTGGAGAAATGGATGACAACTGACAAAATATTTTTCTGCAAATATTAAAAGAACCCTTCAAATATTATACACATTGCTTTATATTCAGTTTTGTTTTTTATATGGAACTGTGAGGATGGTCAATGACAGAAACCAGCTGTTAGAAGTTTCAGGGAGCAGCAGTGTCATGCATTTCTCAAATACAATAGTCACCTAACAATTTTAGGCAGACTCTCAGTGGACCTGAATGTCTTTGTGTGAAGACTTACACACAAAAGTATCTTTGTCTACCATCTGATCTTTGTATATGCTCACCATCTCCTCAGTGGGTGACTCAGATTGTGGGCTTGGATTGACTTCCTCCTCCTTTCTTAACTTTTCCTGACATACCACCCTCTCCTGACTGAGGAAGTCGCTGTTTGCAGGTAAAATCTTCATTTGACATATAAATTTCTTTGGATGAATTTTTGTATGTTAATACTGTTGCAGACTGACAGTGTGCTGAACAGTTTGCATAAAATTAGGTAATTGTTCATATTTATTTACTTTTCAATAACACTGGGAAATTCATGTGAACATTAGTACAAAGTACTTTGTGAAAACGGAACTTTTGGTACGCTTGGAGTACTCACTGTGATTGAAAGAGTAACTCTTTGATATTTTTAATGCATAGGTTTGTTGTCACTGACATTTATACTATTAAAGTCATTGGAATTTGCCCTCCTTGAAAGGAAACAAATATTTTACATAAATCTTAGTGAAATTCTAAAGTTAGTGTTACTTTTTCAAGCACTGTAATGAAGACTGTTGTAAAAATGTATCTGTATTGGGCATTCTTTGTAAAATGGTAGATACAAAAATTATTGTCCCACAATTTGCTTGTTAGAAATAACTTACTTTTTATATTATGATGGGATGAAGCTATGTTGCAGCCTGTGTGTAGGTTTTGTTGTGTTGATGCACACAACTTCCCATGGATAATGAAAGATAACCTGTAAGAAGTTTTTGTAAAGGTTTTGTTCTAAAACTTATATTTATTCAGTAACAGTGCAGTTACTGTGTAAGTAACAAATTGATTCCTTTTCTGTGCACCGATATAAAATTGCAGTTAGACTACAACCATCACGTACAAAATTTCACAGTCCATGGAAATACTTTGTGCTTAACACAACAGTACTCCTTTTTCATCAGGCACTCTGTCAGTCTTTGAAAATGCCACCACATGACTGACAGGTAATAAGCTGTTACGTAATTCTGACATTGCTTCCACTTATTTATCAGACTACTATCACCTTTCCTGTCAGCCTCACTTGGCCAACTCTTGATTTTTTGACACCAATGGTATTAGGTTGTGAGTCCAGATGGTGTCTTTCATTTTATTTCTCCAATCAATCATTGGATGGGGGAGAAGGGCATGCTCAGGTGTGGTGAAGCCAGCATACCTTATAGAGCAATCACATAATACAAAGCCTGGTCCTCCAAGCTGCAGGTTATGAGTTTAAGGCTCGTAACATATACATGTGGAAGTCCTCACACCCCTGAAAATAATTATCCTCAAATATGAATGCGAAGTAAGAGGCGGTGAGGTCAGAATGGGTTATTGTGGGTGTGTAGAGAGCAGTGCTCCTATGATATCACCCTGATTAAGCTGTGGTTTTGTAACTAAATGTGACCACAGTTGGAGATGTTTCTCTGCATGAAGTAAGTGGGATGGAAAAATGAGCGTACTGAATAAGGAAGCACCCTTTGTAGAAGGCTTGCTGGGTTTGGATGTGATTCCACTGAAAGGCATAATGAGGTGTTTTGGAAACATGTAATCAGATTGCTGCCACTACTACATGGACAATACTGGACTGGTGTATATCACTGAGGTGACCTCGATCCTTACTGAATAAATACAGATGAGACAGAGCAGGCTCCTGTTCTAAAATACCAATGACAGTGGGCAGCAGAAGGAGATGACTAATGAAGAACATAAATGTGGCTGCCAGATCTGAGGAGGAGACCATAGTGAAAATGATGACACTATGCTGTGATGGAACACTGCTGGAAGTTACTTCTTCCCGAAGCAGTCTCTCTTCAGTGCACAGCCTCTCAAGTAGTACGATGTCTGAAGGTCTCTGTCCTGGAGCTCACAGATGTGTGCACTGTTTCTAGTGTTCGTGACTACTACTGTGAAGACAGTGACCATTTGTTGCTTACGATCATTCTCCATTACTACCATCATATGAAGAGTTCCAGCCAGATGTGGACCTACAGTCCTTCACTTGGGGAAAAGGACATCAACTGTGTGTAGGGTAACAGCCTTCTATAACAATAGTAGAATTGGCACTTCAGGAGGACTACCTGCCCAGCAACATGCTTCACCGGTACTGTACATGTCTCACCTTCCCTCACGGCCATCAGCATTATAGATGCTGAGGTTGTAAATGGCAGTTAGTCCCAAACTACAAGCAGTATATTTTCTGACACATTTGGCCATATTAGATGTGGCAGATCATGGTATTCTGATGAGTTTTCAGCTGAAAGCAAATATAGTCAAGATGCAAGCAGCAGCCCAGCACCTCAACAGGAAGTGGTTTCACACATAGACAGTTTAATGGTCAGCAGCTCTTATGTCAGTGAGACACACAGACACACTCTTCCCCCTCTCCAAATACCCCCCCCCCCCCCCCCCCCCGGCCTTCTCTGTCCCTCATATAGCAATGGAAGCAGCAAATGGCAAACAGCACTCTGTATTTAAATTTGCATGTAAAATTTATGCTCAGTGTGTTAGTACATAAACTAAAATGGTTAGTGTATAGTTCTTCAAATAATCTTTTAATGTCATATTTTATTTCTTCAATTATGTGAATGGAAATAATTGTAAATCGATTATTATCTACATCACTTCACTGTAATATTGGTTAAATATGCATTATTAGTATGTAGTATAGTCATAAACATTTCAAATAGTTTCAGCATGTAAGTGTAAATGTGGAACTATTTCAACAATGCAGAAGACAGGGAGTTCTGTTGTCTGATGTATGTAATGTTAGTAGACATGATTCTCCATCTCTTTTGCCTCTGCCATTATTCCACCTGATGTTAAATTGAAGGAAGTTAACTATACAATTGTGTCATTAGATGTAAGGTGAAAAATTGAAACAAATGTAATGCCCGTTACATTCAAACAGTCAGGGAAAATGGAGATGTAGCTCTTAAACTTGTTGTACAATAATTAAAAAATAAATACCAATGAATGGTCAAATTTTGACTTGATTAATGCTTACTTAATGTTACTATTTCTATTATATTGACAAATATTGTTGTCATGAACAAACAACTTTATGGACATATCATGACAACAGTTTGTTGGAAATTTATAACATGCTTGCATGGTTATCATGTAGATATCTTGAATACAAACAGGTTAATGCAGTGGAATTTCCATACATGTCTAATTTCCTTTTGGAAATGTTGTAGCAAATGGATGACAAGGTACAAATGTACCAGTAAACTACAGATCCATTAAACAATCAAACTCCCATGTGTGAAGCAGCTTTAATAGTCCAATTACTTTAAAATGAGTTTGATTACTTCACAGTGAATTAGTGTGTTAAATATATGACCTCAAGTATAACAGCAAACCTTACCTAAACTTTTTCTTTCTGTTTTAAACCTATAACATAATACATTTTCTAATGTGCAGTTTCTGATTATGAGGACATTTTAAATTTTCAAAGTTGGTCAATCATTATGTGGAATAACAAAACTGAAAGCTGACCAGTTCCAGGGACAGTGAGTTTTTTAGGTTTCTGGTAGCATAGTAATATTTATTCTGAATGCCAAGTCTGCCACTACTGGTATTAAAATAATCCTCTCATTTTGGATTCTGCACTTCTACACAGTTGCAACTGCACTGTGTCTCAATAATGGTATACATGCAACTAAAGAGCAATGTGATACAGTAGGGGAGAGTGGGGGAAATATACGCACCTAAGGAAAAATTGATGTGAACCATTCATTACGTCATTAAAACCTACGAAAATAAGTACATACCATACAATGGACATTTCTCCACATATTCCAATCGTCTGTAAATAGTTATAAACAGTACCTTAATTTTGAACATTAAAATAAAAAAAGTGCAAATTTGTGGTATTCCCCACCCCTGAGGGTAATGACACGCAAAGCACTGGGTAATAACACGTAAAACAAACAAACCAGAAAAATGTACAATAATTCCTATTTAAGATTGAAATAATGTAATTCTACAAATATCTCTTATAATTTTTGTTTTTTACATTTTTATTGATGTGAAAAAGAGTTCATTTCCTCATACAGCAAAGATCACACTTGTAACCTTTTGGAGTGTTCCAACCACTACATTCTTCATGACTCCATCTGCTACAAGAAATACGTCGGTACCATAGTTCTCCATCTTTCCCAAACACTCCACAAACCAAACAGACATCTGAAATCGCCAAAGGATCAATATCATCCATTTCATCGTCATCACAAATGTTCTGCAAGTCCAGATTTAGGTCATCCTCGCTGCTACTTTCATTTTCTTGGTGGTGTTTCTTCTTATATAAGGTCTGTTTCTTCTTTGAGACTTTTTTAAGTTGCAGATTTCTCCACTTATCAGCTTTATCCTTAAGATTTCTTTTCTTGTTTCCTTCAGCTATCTTTTTCATGGCTTCTTTTTGTTTTTTTATTGATAACTCCTTTAGCAGTTTATTTTTCTCTGGAGTTGCTGTAAGGATCACTCACTTTTCCTTAGGCTTTCCCTTGGCTTGTTTCGTCTTAGGAAGAACTTGTTTTTGTTTTGGAACAGGAGATATGTCAAATACACTAACGTGCTTGACACATGCACTTTTAGTTGATGTTGTTGTGACCTCTTCTAGGCCTACTAGAAGTGGAACATTTTCTGCTGAAGATCCAGGAATCTGTTCTTGACTCCTTTTAGAGATATGTAGCTCATTTGAAGATGCAACCACTTCATTTCCATTAGTTGCATTCGGAACCTCTTCATCTTCAAGGACAACATCTCTGAAGATCTCACATTGTTGTAAGTCGTCATGCTGAAATTTGTTTGGATTGAAAGGGCAAATCCCACATGCCTTAAACCCTGACTGCCCTTTGTCCATGGTAGCGACCTTAATATATGAATTATGAAAAAGTTCTGCTAACTCATATGGTGTAATTTTTTGATACACCTGTGGCTTTGTATACATGTCACATTCACAACTGAAGGCTGATTTCAAAGAGGGAAAGAATGTAACATCTAGTGGTTGAAGCTTGTGAGAAGTGTGTGGAGGTATGATTACCATGACAATAGAATGTTTTTTACAAAATTCAAAAATGTCAAGTGAAATGTGGCTGCTGTGATTATCTAAAATCAGCAGCACGGGGTCATCAATAGTTGATTTTACATTGTTCTGAAAATGTTAGATCCATTTGAAAAATAATGACTCATTGGACCAGCCATAGACGGAACAACCATATATTGCTCCAACTGGTCCATCAATACTTAAGAGATTTGAGCTCCTTTTCCTGGGGAAGATAAACATAGGGGGGATATTGGTACCAGCAGCACTGAGACAACATATCACAGTCACGTTTTTCCCCCTTTCCCAAGACGTGGCCCCACCTATTTGTTTAACACCTCTAGGAGCCAAAATTCTCTCGGGCTTTTATACAGCATTTATGCCTGTTTCATAGACGTTGAACACTCACCCGTCTTTAAATTTATATTTTTCAAACACACATTCTAAATTTTTAAAATATGCATTAACCTCTTCTTCATTAAATGCCTGTATTCTGTTAATTCTAGTTGCTTCAGGTTTTCTCATGCTAATACTTGGGTTTCTTTTTAAAAATAGATCTAGCCAATCCTTTCCAGCTAACTTAGATGACTTATCAAAATTGTTTGCAATGTTGTTAGCCCGTGCATACTCAAATGCAATCTTTTGCAGCTGGATGCATGTAATGCCATAGAACAGCTTGGCCATTGTAATAACATGATCCCTAATCTCAATTTCCTGTTCTGTTGAAAATGTTGGGTTTCTTCCCAGTTTTGGACCCTCGGTATTTTTAACCTTCATTCTCGTTCGCAGGTAGCTTCATGAATCCCGAAAGCTCTTGATACTTCCCTTATTTTTCTTCCAGATTTGATGGCATCAAGAGCCTTACAAAGTTCCTCTTGCATCCGTTTTTCTCTCTGGGTTTTTCTTTTATAATATCTACCCATCTGAAATTAAAAAAAAAACCTCATTAGTATTGAAAATATAACCTGCAAGGGGGAATACCACGCACTTCAACAGCTGCGTGGCATTACCCCACCATAAGTTCGATGACTAACCTAAGCATAACTCGGCACCTAATTCAAATAGTGGGACAAATCTATGATTAAATTAAAGGTTTAATGTAGGGTTAGTAGTTTATACGCAAGAATTACATTAAAGCAACTTATAGTAGCACTTCCCTTGCAAAATACAGCTGACCAAAATTACATGAGACACGCTGAAAATAAACAATACTTCACTGCTCCAACAACGCCACTGGAAAATGGCTGGCATAAGCTGCATAGTAGTTGTTACTCCTGCTGGCAGGGTGTAGTACCAACTGGGAACAGCTTGCGCCATTCAAACTGCATAAATCAGCCTGCGTGGGATTACCCACATGCGTGTAATTCCCCCACCTTCCCCTACACTGCATCCCACAGTTGGATGTATTTGACATTTGGAGCCCAGTGCTATCTTACCTAATCAGCATACTGACATAGGGTGGTCAGATGACAAACTTTCAGTGAGAGGTGTAAGGACATTAGACAAACTCATAGATTCTAGTATTTTCTTATTTTCAATATTGCTCTATATTCAGCTTTCAAATGTTCATGTGTAATTGTGTGTTCAACAGACCTTCAGATTCTCCTTCCCTAGATATGAATTGTCTGCTTGTGTGCAAAATTTGTAACTTACCTCAATCTAATTCCTATTTGCAGTATAAAATAACTGTAAATCATCACCTGCATCATTGTTAACAGGTTATAGTGGTTGTTGTAAATCAGTGAACAGCTCATCAAATTTGTCATTCTGACTGAAAATCACCAGGAAGGTTTGTATTGACTTGAGCTGGCCCACCTGTAAATCCTGCAACTTCTGATTTGCTGAATTCAGAGCTTCTGGAAAGAAGTATTTCTCATTGCTGTATGAGTCGTGGTGGGATGTGATTACTGTGCAAAGTGAATGTGTGTTGTGACTTATAACTTCTGCACTCACTGGCATTTTTCTTTTTTCCTTGTCTTCCAGAGAATAGTGATCTAACTGGAAAGTGATTTCTCTGGGTTTACTAAACTTGAACCCAAAATTCACCACCACATGTGATATTACTTCCACGTTATAAATTAATGACACAGGCTTGTGAAGATGCCCATTTTGAAAACGCCTAAATTCACTTTGTCTCCATTTTGTTTCAAGCTGTGTACAATCGCTTGTTACATTCATACAATCATTTACACTAATGATAATGTGCATGGCTCAAACTTTTGAAATATAGAGTGTGAGTAACTGAGAAGGAAAGTGATCTCAGCTTGTAGAATAGCGGTTTTCAGTTAACGTCAAAGACAGTTTGTGGGTGAGAACAGAAAAATCATTTCAAAGTAAACAAAACATGACAAGCTGTTAAGTAAATAGGACATTCTTAAAATTTGTAATCATAGTGTCAAAAAAGATGAAAAAATCTGATTAAAATTTCTATTTCAAATTCCTTATTCACTTTCCTAAGAAAACTGAGAAAAACTGCTCTCTTCAATTGACACAAGTAAAACACCAAACAGTTCACTTTGCAATACAACTAGTCCATGAAGAAATGGTACCTAAATCTGTGAGAATTTGAATTTGCTAAACATTGATGACCAAAACAAAGACAGTAGATTTAATATCAAACAAAACAGGGTTTCAAATCTTTCTTAAGTGATACCCCTTATGTCCATTATAAACAGAAATACAGGGGTATCCTTCAGGTAAGGTGTGGAACCCTGTTTTATTTGGTATTTATTAACAATGGTCTTTGTTTCAGTTATCAAAAGTTTTTGACAGTGTTTGGCATTCGATTTCTGCAAGTTTTCACTGCCGGTGCAGTGTCATACTTAGCACTGGTGGACATTTAGAGTGGTGCAAGTGTAGTAGACCTAGATAGTGTACAAAGGAGTTGCCATTTGGTTTAATTTCTGTTTGGATGAGTTAGTGTGACAGATTAATCACCTGAAGATGCTGGCCATTTGGACCACTGGGCTGACGTTAAGCTCTGGCTGGAGCCTGGTTCTGAACATAATGATCTAGTAATGCTGGACACAAAAGCAAGATCACATATGAACATAGTTTTATATTACATTGTACACAGCTTCTGAGTGTTCACATACAGATACGACACACTTCATAGTGTTACACCAATTGCTTTAGTTGTGTATGAATGCTCTTGATGTGCCAACTCCAAAGACACTCTGTTCATGTAATACTTGCATATAAAAGACTGCCACTAGGTCCTTGCATGTGAGATATTCTTAACACCGCAATGAACATCAATGCTGATTTCTTGGGGTGTATGAACTAAAGCATTTTGTTGGTGTTCTAGACCTTTGCAGCTGCAGAAGTGGTTCAATGTCATGTTGTGTATATGTCCAGTGCCACATTAGGTTAGTGAATAGATCACCAAGAGAATTAGCTCATTTCCATGATTATGAAATTATCATCACTGAAAACATACAAATACTGCTCAATGTCATATTTTAATCAGAAATTGCGTAACAATGAAGATTTCCCCTGAACTCCATAGATAACTACTCCAGGGTAGTTGTGCACATCAGATGGAAACTTGCTACTCTCCAGTGCATGTGAGGTATGATTGAATGTCCTCAAGAAGTGTCAACTGTTAACGTTATTTGTCTGATATGGTAATTGGCTATCTCTTGCCAGAAGGAGCTGCATTTCCTGTAATTGTTATGATGGTATTGCTTTTACTTGGCAGGAAAGACCCAAGGAGTTTCAGACAGTTAAAGGACGCCCAAAACACTCAATGCATGTAAGATTACTGCAGAACTTTTACAACCTCAAAAGATGCCCCAGCTACAGGAAGCAACGGTTAGGCATAAAAGCTCTTCTTCAGCAGTAGACCTTTGTTTTCATATGAAGTAGGGTCTGTAACTAAAAGACATGGCCTATATTTAAGGCACTGTGCCAAAGTAACTGGGAAAACTCAGTAGTCATTAACTCTTTGCCTTCCTACTGACAGGCTGTTTCCATTTGGACTGCACAATGTACTGTATACCCCTGTATTGCTAGGTGCCCTGGAGCTTTGGTAGCTCTGCTAACAGAAGGGTCTGTAGTGACTGCAGCATGGGAGTTCAGGCTCCAGGTTCTATTTCTGGTGCTGCAGAGTGGAGACCTGTGTCCGTTACATACACTAACCTGTCTGTATGTACACAGGTACCCTCCAGAGTGGTGAATCTAGCTTAGGTAGGGCTCTTCCAGCAGAAAGACTTCCTAATGATTGGAGCATCAGACATCACAGAGAGTGAACCAAGATGGCTGCGAGTGTAGAAGTGTGTAACTCTACTACGAGAAAAAGTTACAGTTATGTGCTAAAAAAGGGAGTTTGCGAGAATTGTAATGTCGAAATAACAAATTTAAGAGAACAAGTTTCAGGTCTACAATTCTTAGTCAACACTTTAAGAAGTGAAATCACTATACTCAAGAATGAAAATTGGGGACTACGGTCGAAGAACAAATCAAGCGAAGTGGCACCTGACAAAAGGCACAAATCGTCCGAGTGTACAGAAGTGAGACACAAAGGTAGGACTTTAGCTGGAAAAATAAAAACGAACTTTGCAACAGCAGTTACATTTACAGATAAAAACAAATACAGTGTTCTGCAGTCCAGTGATGGTGTTAAAGACAGTGTAAATGATCCAGACCATTCAAAAGACAATGCACTAAAAACGAATAATCACTCTGGGAAAAATGTTGATAAACGGGAAACAACAGGTAAAAGGAATGGTGTGCTTTTTCTAACAGACAGCCATGGCAGAAATTTATCAAGTATATTTTGAGAAATAAATCGAGACTTAGCAGTGACCAGTGTTGTTAAACCTGGAGCAGGAACTAAACACGTTTTAGACCCTTGCATTCAAACAAAATTCACACAAGAAAATGACTTTGTTGTATGCATAACGGGATCAAATGATGTTGCAAAAAATGAAGTTGATGTCTGCGTAAAAGTGCTTCAGAACTTTCTCGAAAAAAATAAATCAAAGAATACAGTTGTTGCTACAGTGCTTCATAGGCACGATCTAATCTATAGCTCGTGCATTAATAAAGAAATTCGAAGAATGAATATTAAAATAAAGAAACTGTGCTCTGAATACGCAAATTGTGCCATGGTCGATATAAGTAAACTGCAGCATAACCTTCACACCAGACATGGGCACCACCTAAACTATGAAGGGAAAAAGTTTGTGAACGTGTCAATGAAATAATTAAAGAAAGACTCACATGGAATAAAACAATCTACGAAAGTTGCGGTTTGAGTAATACCTGGAATGTATGTCATTTTTTAGTATAAAAGTCTGTGAATCGGTGGGTAATAAACCTCCTGTACTTGAACTAGGTGCTAAAAGCGACATTCGAATGAGAGAGTGTTCACAGACAATAAACAATAAAGATAAATCTGTTTCTGTGATGCAAATGAACATTCACTGCATTAGGAACAAAGTATTACAATTAGAACATTTTTGCAGTATTGAAAACGTTGATGTTGTTTGTATCTCAGAACATTGGCTGACAGAAGATCAAGTACAATATTTTGTTCCTCAAGAGTATGCTGTTGGAGACATTATGTGTAGAAGTGAAAGAAAGAATGGAGATGTCCTAATATTTGTTAAAGGTAGTATAATGTTTACTGAAATAGATGTTAGCTTTTACTGTGCAGAACTAGATGGAGAATTTAGCTGTATAAGACTAAACGTAGAGAATACTATAATTGTTAGCTTATATAGATCACCAGGAGGAGATATAAACACATTTTTCAAAAGATTTGAGCTGCTTATGAGGAAAATACTAAAATGTAACATAAAACTAATTATCTGTGGCAATTTAAACATTGAAATGGCCAACAGTGATGAACATGTTGCTAGAAAGTTTTTTAATATCTTAAGATCACTAAATTCACAATGTACAAATTACACACCAACACGGGATAAGGCGTGCTTAGATAATATTATAGTAAATTTTTCTAGAGATATGTATGACATCAGACTTGCCCTAGCTGATCATGAACTATTGACTTTAACATTCTGTTGTGATCAGTTGCCTAAATCAGACAAATCAGTCAGAATCAAGTCTAATGCCACATGGGTAAGTGGGCAGAAAGATGAATATATTGATTTATTTATTGCCAGAATATCTGATGTTAACTGGGACTTTGTATACAACACACAACCTGAGAAGGGTGCTGGTGACATGGTGTTTAACAACTTCCTGGAAATACTCATAGAGTTATGGTACTCCTGCTCACCATTAATCAAAAGTAGCCCTAAGCATAAACAGAAAAACAAACAGGTAAAATGGTATACAGATGAACTAGTTCTCACTAGGGGGGAGATGCTCAGACTGTACAGAATATATAAAAATTCTTGTAAACAAGGATCTTAGCTAGATAATACTTCTTATACAGCTTATCTAAAATGTAAAAAAATCTACAAAGTCAAACTGTCCTTGGCCAAAAAACAAGCATGTGAACATTACATTGAAAGTGCTCCCAACAAATGTAAAGCAGCATGGGATATCATCAATCAATATAATTCACAAACCCATACACAAGATGCAATTCTGGTCCCAGAAGAAGTAAATAATTACTTCCTAACCTCAGTGAGCGAGCTGAAAAACAAAATCAAGCAAAATGGCACTTGTGCACTAGATCATCTTGGTGCTGTGCCCCATAGGATGTATACTTTCCACTGGAATGTTGTCACCCCAGAGGATACTCTAAAAGCTGTGGCAAGGTTCACCAACTCCAAAGGTATGGACTGTTATTGGTTTTCTAACTATGTAATGAAAAAAATAATACACCTTATCTGTCAACCTCTTTCTTTCATTTTTAATATGTGTTTAGAATCTGGAACTTTCCCAGATTCGCTCAAAACTGCTAAAGTGATACCAGTCTTTAAAAAGGGAGATAAGCATCTGCCCCAAAACTATCGACCAGTTTCTATTGTCCCAATTTTCTCTAAAGTTTTTGAATATGTAATGTACAGTCAACTAAATAACTATTTTGATAAGCACGTTCTCCTCTCCAACAGACAGTTTGCATATCAGCATGGTAAAAAAACCGCTATTGCTGTCACTGAAGTTGTTAACCAGATGTTAACTGCATTCGAAAATAAGGATCTGGTATCAGTCGTACTTTGTGATCTTAGCAAAGCCTTCGATTGCATACCATCCAACACCCTACTTGCAAAATTTGGAATTTTATGGCATACAAAAACCATCTTTGGATGTAATCAAATCATACTTAAGTAACAGGAGACAGTTTGTATCAATGAAAAATTGATGCTCCTCACTGAAGGAAGGCCAGACTGGAGTGCCTCAAGACTTGGTCCTAGGTCCTTTTCTGTTCATCATTGCAATTAATGACTTACCTTACCATGTAGGAGCAAATTAAATTGTGTGTTATGCAGATGATACAACATTGCTCAATACACACCATGACACAACAGAATTGCATCAGGCAACATAGGAAAAACTAGAACTAGTAATGGATTGGTTTTCTTCTAATGAACTCCTGTGTAATCCTGATAAAACAAAAGAACTAATTCTGGGTTTAACTACAGCTGTTGAAAGCAAATCAATAAAATTGTTAGGGTTCCACATTGAATCAAAATTAAACTGGGAGGAACACATTAGCCAAATCTGCAAGAGAATAGCAAGAGAGTGTTATCTCATCTGGAGACTGACAGACGTAGTCACTGATGAGTATCTAAAGATCGTATATTATGGCCTCTTTCAGTCACACATTTCCTACGGCATATTGTTATGGGGACATTCTTGCTTTGTCAGTGAAATTCTGAAAAGTAAAAAAAAAGTAATCAGAATAATGAGCAAAGTTAAGCCCAAGGAACACTGCCAACCCCTCTTTATCAAGCACATGATATTAACTGCTGTGAATCTATACATCTACACAGCACTGCTTTAAGCCAAAAGCAACTTAAATGAGTTCAAGATGAGAGAGAACATACATCCCCACAATACCAGAGGCAAACTGGACTTCGACATACCAAGACACAGACTCACAAAGACTGCAAACTCACACAAAATAATGAGTTTGAAAATATTGCTGGTCAGTGACTGAGCAGATGCTGGAAGTTTGTTGAAGAGTTTTATACGTAAGGTTTATGACTGGTTACTCAAACACCCATTTTATAAGATAACAGAATATTTTGAAATAATAATTAACATTAGTATATAAGAATATTCCTAAAAGAAAAGGAGTTAAATTGTAAAAACTTTACTGTAAAGTTGTTGTTAATTGTATATTTAATGTTCAGACCTATTCCGTTGTAAGTAGTCAATCGTGAATAAACTGAATACTTAATACTGAACAGTGTTGTGGTGTGACACTGTGATTACATTGCAAATGTATGGCACTATAAATTCTGTGGCCTGTGACCCTTTCATTTTACTTCTTAGGTTCATTACTCATCTAACCAAATACAAGTGGTGTGACACATATGTCACAACGCAGTGCAAGGTAAGTACAAGTTGACTGGTACCAAAAATTACTTCTGGGGTGATGCAAAAGTTCCTTAATTGTAGCTTGCTCAATGCTATTGGTATTTATCAGTTGTTGTTGTTGTTGTTGTTGTTGTTGTGGTATTCAGTCCTGAGTCTGGTTTGATGCAGCTCTCCATGCTACTCTATCCTGTGCAAGCTTCTTCATCTCCCAGTAACTACTGCAACCTACATCCTTCTGAATCTGCTTGGTATATTCATCTCTTGGTCTCCCTCTACGATTTTCACCCTCCACACTGCCCTCCTGTACTAAATTGGTAATCCCTTTATGCCTCAGAACATATGAATTCCTACTCCGAATTTTTCTTTTGTTTCCTTCACTACTTGCTCAATATGCAGATTGAATAGCTTTGGGGAGAGGCTACAACCCTGTCTTACTCCCTTCCCAATCACTGCTTCCCTTTCATGTCCCTCGACTCTTATAAGTGCCATCTGGTTTCTGTACAAATTGTAAGTAGCCTTTCGCTCCCTGTATTTCACCCCTGCCACCTGTAGAATTTGAAAGAGAGTATTCCAGTCAACATTGTCAAAAGCTTTCTCTAAGTCTACAAATGCTAGAAATGTAGGTTTGCCTTTTCTTAATCTTTCTTCTAAGATAAGTCGTAAGGTCAGTATTGCCTCACGTGTTCCAACATTTCTACGGAATCCAAACTGATCTTCCCCGAGGTCGGCTTCTACTAGTTTTTCCATTTGTCTGTAAAGAATTCGTGTTAGTACTTTGCAGCTGTGGCTTATTAAACTGATTGTTCGGTAATTTTCACATCTGTCAACACCTGCTTTCTTTGGGATTGGAATTATTATATTCTTCTTGAAGTCTGAGGGTATTTCGCCTGTTTCATACATCTTGCTCACCAGATGGTAGAGTTTTGTCAGGACTGGCTCTCCCAAGGCTGTCAATAGTTCTAAGGGAATGTTGTCTACTCCTGGGGCCTTGTTTCAACTCAGGTCTTTCAATGCTCTGTCAAAATCTTCATGCAGAATCATATCTCCCATTTCATTTTCATCTACATCGTCTTCCATTTCCATAATATTGTTCTCAAGTACATCGCCCTCATATAGACCCTCTATATGCTCCTTCCACCTTTCTGCTTTCCCTTCTTTGCTTAGAACTGTGTTTCCATCTGAGCTCTTGATATTCATAGAAGTGGTTCTCTTTTCTCCAAAGGTCTCTTTAATTTTCTTGTAGGCAGTATCTATCTTACCCCCAGTGAGATCAGCTTCTACATCCTTACATTTGTCCTCTAGCCATGTCTGCTTAGCCGTTTTGCACTTTCTGTCGATCTCATTTTTGAGATGCTTGTATTCCTTTTTGCCTGCTTCATTTACTGCATTTTTTTTATTTTTATATTTTCTCCTTTCATCAATTAAATTCAATATTTCATCAGATAAGATGCAATCCAAAGCTGCTTCTTTCTTCTTTTAAATTTCCATATGGCTTCCAATTAACCATCTTTTTCAGATACTCAATCCTTGATGTTACAGTGCTTCTTTAAAGGCACCCACACTTTGTACTTATATCCAGTCTCCATTAACCGCTTGTACCTCCCTATTTACTACCAGAAAATCCAAAATTATCTTGATGGATTGCAACCCATATTGCATAATCCATACAACAATATTTTACACTAACTGAGACATCAGAAATCAGACATTGCATACTGTTACATCTGTTGACACATATGTTTGGTTCACTGCTTCTGGCATTTGCTACAGGAGAGGACTGCTATATCATTGTTCTTATGTAGTTTTTGTAAAAACTATTGTGGAACTTTGAGTATCTATTACAAAATTCTTTACAGTCCTGTTATATAAAAGTATGATGTCATTGACGTATCTTTTGTAGCATACTACTCTTTGAAGATGATATAGGTGGGTTGAAAAAACCTGATGTTCAATGTGATTGATGTAAATATGGCTAACCCATCAATTTGACCATATATGGTGTCTTTGAAGACAAAGTAGTTATGGTCCAGGAGAATTCTGAGCAAATGAAGGGATTCGTTAATTTTTTGTGAATCTAGATGGAGAACATCCATAAGTTGGATTCAATAATACGAATCACCTCATTAATGTACTATTCATGCACGTCCTTATGATGTCGATACATGCTAGATTCATATCACTGGTTACAGTTACATGGTCGAAGTGTGTAATTAACTCCTCTCTGTTCTTAGTGGCATGATCATCATGGAATAAATAATCCATACTGAGTAAACTATGCAATTCCTTAACCAATATGTAATCTGGCATTGATAATTGGCCTTAGAGGAGCCTGTGGCTTATGAAGTTTCACAACGCCCCTGAAAGTGGGCATTCTCGGATTCATAATTAAAGTGTTTTTATGAAATGGGGTAAATAACGCATCTGTTCCTTTAAGTGCCTCATTAGGGATAAATGACAATGTTTTGAACATTGAGCTGGAGAGCGCGCGTGGGCCAGGAGAATGAAGCATGGGGAAATGTCTTGCATATCCAGTTTTTTCTACAACATTGTATAGAGTTGTATTCATCTTATCCCAACAGTATGTTCTTGTGTACATAGTGTGTTATAAATTTGTGAGAATGTTTCAGAGTTGTGCTTACATATATCTCCTTCCACACCTGCATCCCTAACAGTTCTTTAAAATCACTGATTGTTTTCCCAACTACTAATCGATACGTGGATGACTCTGATTTAGATACCCCCAAGTGTTCCAGAGGTATGACTAGTGTGTACCTGCATTATCTGTTAAGCCCTCTGACTCTTGATGATCAGTCTTGTAGAATAGCTGTAAACTGATTAACAGAAATTGTGCAAATGATATACACTACATAGTTTCAAACTAGCATGGCTTTTCTCCATATTTATTACCACCAGAAAATACTATACATGTCAAATGCTTCTATGCAAGTAAATTTGCTCATCAATCAGCCTGCCTCACTCTCCTATGACACAGTACCACAGTAGAAAATACAATCACTGTCTGAAGTTACAGTCCTTCCTAGATGCAATATTTTCAGTACAGTTTGACAAAAACTAACACACTTTGTGTAGCAAATGCTCACAGCAGTTCCAAAACATATTTTTATTAGATACTTAGTGTAAGGTGCTTTGTCAATGGCCACACCTATACCATTGTAAAGGGGCAGTTTGAATGGGCATGGAACTCCACTGCTGCTTTTTCTGCTGGGTTTGAGGAAGATGATGGGAATGTGCCCATGGATGGCTACTGGTGACAGAATAACAACATTTATTAATAAACTGCAATTTATTGGTTGTGGGCACTCTATGTGAGGGTTGCTTCCATTCTTAACATTCTTGGTGGTGACAGAGGTGACCAGTGGATGTTAACACATGCACCTGCTGCTGCATTTGAAGCTGCATTGGCATAACTTGAATCTGCTGCATTGCCAGTGGCACTCCAGCCTTCCACGACCTTTTGCTGCAGCTGGAACCACTCACTGTGGGCATCAATCATGCTGGCATTTGGGGGGGTGTGGCAGGACAGATCAGTGCCCTGTCTCAGCAGACATCCTCAGCACCGACACTCTGGTGTGAATGGGCCAGGGTCCCTGGACCCGCCCCAGTCATGGCATTCGTGCCAGCAGCATCCAAAGCACCCCAAGCAATGGCTCCAATGACATACGGCTACCTGTTGATGGTGTGCGAAGATAATTAAGGCAGGATAGTTATGGGAGCGAATCACTCTGGCACCTCCTGGGAAACTACCTGCATTATGACAGTGACTATTACAACGATTGTGATTGCAGTTACAACTCTACAGCTCTGTGTCACTCAAACACCCCAAGACAGATGATGTTGATGAGCAGACTGCCGGTCCTTAAATGTGGCATTCTTTTCCTGATCTGCTGTTTTTCTTTCCCAGTAGGTCAGGTGAAAATTCTGGTGTTGCTCAGCCTGCCTATCTGATTCTATTACTGCCTCGGTGTCGACACCCTGGCTTGCAGTGAGCTGCTTCTTGTCATGTCTTCTTCTGTATGGTGAACTGGCTGTTGACACAGCATTCTCCTTTGTGTTACTGTACTCAGCACTCCACCAACCAATTATGCCACAGTATCATAGCACTGAACTGCACAACTGAATGTAACACACACAAATTCAGGCTACCAATATTCCTTCACTTTTTATGTATCTTTATTATTCAAAATTCCTAGCATTAACTAATTTAATCACTCTCATCATTCAACACTCTATAGTTTGTTCAGTCCCCAATCCAAATATTGTATTCCTTTCAGTTTGAGAGTAAACATGAGTAGAAGTCCACTTCCTTGCAAGTGTTGTTCCTGAACTCATCTCTAGGTTTTTAATATGGGAATATGTAAAGCGTATTGTTTACTCAATACCAATAAGAACAGTAGTTAGGAGGTGTGCATCTTTTATAAACTTGTTCTATATGAAAAATTATGCTCTTAGCAAAAATAATCTGTTGCTAATGCTTTATTAGGTATGATGACATTATTAGGTTTACATTTCAATATACTGAAAGCATATGAAGACTGATCAATTTGTAATGCAGAATGGGCTTATCGTTGTTTTTTGAAAATGTTTTCATGGGATACATCTTATCAGTGGAACATGATTCCACATATTTGCTACAACACTCAAATCAAGTATTACCATGCACCACTTGATTTTCACCTGTAGGATGCTTCTTCCTCTATGCACCTCCTTACTTCATTCAGATATATTTATTTAGCACAAAGGGAACAGTCAAGCAACAGCTTGAATGTATCTTTATCAACAACAAAATTTAGTTTCACACTCTTTATGACACATCACTTTTATTGTATGAATAATTGTTCCATACAATTACATTACAGTACATAAATTTAACAAGATATCAGACCTACTGTCTCAACATTCGCATTCCTCATTTAAAATTTTTCATAACTAAAACTGTTTTACTTCTACATCAGATGCTGCCTTGGTTACCTACAAATTCCATTATTAGAACATGAAACACAATATTTTTAACATTAACAATGTTCCTACCAAGCCTAATCACACATAGTTTGATGCTGGGATCAAACCCAATGTAAAATAATCTCCACTAAACATTAACATTATATTGCATTAATTAAGTGTTCATAATGGAGTGATGTGTTAACTGTTTAAAATAATAGCAAGTCAGCACTGGGTTATACAATATATAGTAGGTGCTACATGTACTTTGAATTAATAAAAATTTTGATAGAAGCTGTTTCTCTTGAAGAATTCCAGGAATTTCTTTTGAGCTGGCTTATGTTGGAGTGAGACAGACTAACTTTGACATTGCCTTGTCCTGGCATTCACCCACTGGTTGTTAGGAAAATGTCATCTTTAACAAATCGGTAACAGCAAGAAATCTGGCCTCTCCCTTGTGCCTGATCTGCAATGGAACACAATGTCTTGAGAACATCCTCCTATTGATAACTACAGCAAATCGATAGCAGCAGTTCATCAGTAAGAGAAATAAGTCACTGAATCCATGGGGGTGGCAATAGGAACACGGGTCTCCATTTACTTATCTCACGATGGTGGTCATGTTGTACATGCAACAGATCGTAGAACTCATGCCACATGTTAGCTTAATGCCACAGTAAACAGCAATAGGGTCCTGGAAACTCATAGGCCTATACATTCATATTACACTGGCTTGAAAAATATTAGGACAAAAGCAACTTTTGCATGTTGTCACAGCCAAGTAAAATAGCTCAGAGAAACTGTACATACAAATAAGTATTTCAATATTCTACAGAAGGCAACTTAAAGAGAAACTGACAAACATAAATGAGACTTTCATTCAAAGACAGTAAGTACCCTAGAAGTGACCATGATCTTGGCATCTACTTACAAGACAATCTTAAATGGAATTCCCACATCTCTTCATTCAATTCTAAACTATCCAAAATGACTTATGCGATGAGGATTATATGGAACCACACAAGTCCTGAAACAATTAGAGCAGTGTATTACGCTTGCATACACTCCCTATTAAGATATGGCATCATATTCTGGGGAAATTCTCCTCACTGCATAACCACATTCCGGAAACAAAAAAAGATTGTGAGGGTAATGAAAAATGCCAACAGCCAAAAATCATGCAAACCATTCTTTAAAGAACTGGGGATTCTACCCCTACCATGTATCTACAGGGTGTTTCAAAAATGACCGGTATATTTGAAATGGCAATAAAAACTAAATGAGCAGCAATAGAAATACACCGTTTGTTGCAATATGCTTGGGACAACAGTACATTTTCAGGCAGACAAACTTTCGAAATTACAGTAGTTACAATTTTCTACAACAGATGGCGCTGCGGTCTGGGAAACACTATAGTACAATATTTTCCACATATCCACCATGCGTAGCAATAATATGGCGTAGTCTCTGAATGAAACGTGTCTGGCGGAATGGCTTCACATGCAGATGAGATGTACTGCTTCAGCTGTTCAATTGTTTCTGGATTCTGCCGGTACACCTGGTCTTTCAAGTGTCCCCACAGAAAGAAGTCACAGGGGTTCATGTCTGGCGAATAGGGAGGCCAATCCACGCCGCCTCCTGTATGTTTCGGATAGCTCAAAGCAATCACACAATCATCGAAATATTCATTCAGGAAATTAAAGACGTCAGCCGTGCGATGTGGCCGGGCACCATCTTGCATAAACCACGAGGTGTTTGCAGTGTCGTCTAAGGCAGTTTGTACCGCCACAAATTCACGAAGAATGTCCAGATAGCGTGATGCAGTAATCGGTTCCGCATATGCGCCAGTTCTGTTTATTGACGAAGACGTCCAGGTAAAAATAAGCTTCGTCAGTAAACCAAATGCTGCCCACATGCATATCGCCGTCATCAATCCTGAGCACTATATCGTTAGCGAATGTCTCTCGTGCAGCAATGGTAGCGGCGCTGAGGGGTTGCCGCGTTTGAATTTTGTATGGATAGAGGTGTAAACTCTGGCGCATGAGACGATACGTGGACGTTGGTGTCATTTGGACTGCAGCTACAACACGGTGAACGGAAACCCGAGGCCGCTGTTGGATCACCTGCTGCACTAACTGCGTGTTGCCCTCTGTGGTTGCTGTACGCGGTCGCCCTACCTTTCCAGCACGTTCATCCATCACGTTCCCAGTCCGTTGAAATTTTTCAAACAGATCCTTTATTGTATTGCTTTTTGGTCCTTTGGTTACATTAAACCTCTGTCGAAAACTTCGTCTTGTTGCAGCAACACTGTGAGAATGGCGCACCCACAGACTGCGTTGTCTTCTATATCTTTCACATCACTTGCAGCGCCATCTGTTGTTGAAATTTGTAACTACTGTAATTTCGAAAGTTTGTCTGCCTGAAAATGTAGTGTTGTCCCAAGCATATTGCAACAAACGGTGTATTTCTATCACTGCTCATTTAGTTTTTATTGCCGTTTCAGATATACCGGTCATTTTTGAAACACCCTGTATATACTAGAAGTTGTAATGTTCCTAAAAAAAAAGCATGCTAAAAAATGGAAATGTATTTATTGAAAATAAATCTGTACATGAACAACATACAAGGGCAAATAGTGACATACACAGACATCACTGTGCACACACACAGACACTGTGCAAGAAAGGTGTATATCACTCAGGTTCACATTTGTTTAATAAGCTGCCAAGTAACCTAAAGGCCATAAACAAAATCCATAGCTTTAAAAAATCTGTTACATCATATCTCTTGGAAAACTGTTTTTACTCAGTAACACAGTATCTTGAAAAATAAGTTGGTTGTAACAATATAAAAATGTAAAGTAACAATACAGCAATATAAAAATGCAACAATTTATAAATGTAATGTATACACCAATGTAACAGTATATTAATGTAATATCATTTTGTCCAACATCTAAGGTATGGTATATGTACCACAAAGATTCAGGACGTAAATAAATAAATAAATAAATAAATTTATGATGGTCCTCTGGACATTACAAAAGACAGGACATGGTTCTTAATAGGGTATGTGATCAAGAATGACAATGTATGATCTGCAATGTGCACCCATGTTGGCACAAGGTTGGTAAAGAGTTCCTGTGTACGATGTTCCATTCCTCCACAAGTGCAGCTAATAATAGCTAGATGCTCGTTGGTGCATGTGGTGATGCTGCAACGCATCTCCCCAACATCTTCGATGGGGCCTAAGTCAGGGGAACATGCAGGACAGTCCATTCTTCAGATATACTTGTATTCCAAGATCTCCGCATGCACTGTTTGATGCAGTCAGGCATTGCCATCCATATAAACGTAGTCATGGCCGAATGCACCCATGCAAAACCAAACATTGGCAAGAAGTACAGTGTTGCAATGGTGTTTTCTGGTAAGTGTACTTTGTTCAAAGATTTGAAGGCAGTATGCCCTTGCAACATTGTGCCTCTAACGTCATAACAACTAGACTACCAAAATGATGTTGTCAGGCAGTGATTTTGAGACGCATTAGTGCTCTCACCAAGAGGTCAAGCGTATTGCATACAGGAACATTGTTGAACACGATCAATTTGGTGGTCGAGGTTTTACAGCGTCATACACTTACAGGTCAACATCTTTGTGGCACTATGCCTTCTAGACGTCTGCCTTTCCAAGAGTGCATTTGGCCTTGACTTCATATTTATGGAAGACTCTGAAGGTCTGCATCAAACAGCACAGGAGCAAGAGCTGTAGATGTGAGAAGATATTTGACCAGTGGGATAGCTTCTCCATTCCCCTGCTTTAATTCCCATGTAGCATGGGTGGATGTGTTGGGGAGACATATTGCAGCACATCCATATGCACAGTCAAGTGACCTGCAATTATCGACAATACTGATGAATGGAAAGACCTACTATAAGAACTACATACCAAATGTGAGGGCAGTATGTCACCACATTACAGGGCACACATTGCCATCCACGGTGATCACAAGAGATGTGTGCAGCCTTTTGTCATTTCTAAGAGTTCTGTTTGAAACTGAATATATAAATATCAGTTATCACAAATTAAAGTTCACTTAACAATTCTGTAAAATTCCTTTTCTTAAGAAAACACATTTAATCTCAAACTAAAGTGTATAATTTTACCTCATAAATTGACAGTCAATTGACATCATAATGAGAACACGAGACTAATTCTTCAGCTTAACAACTCTCTCTAGCTCCTTCTTTATCTTGGGTGTGGGGTGATAGGATGCACTGTCACTACCACTCCGATTCACAAGAAGAAGAAAAAAAAAATTATGTCACCAAAGATTGTAAGCAATGGAATGAGTTAGATGCCAAGAAAAAACAGGTAATTACTGGTATCTACAAAAACTGTTTTTCCCTTTCTCTTGTCCTACAAAATATGGCTAGTGTGTGATAGTGGCCACCACCATCCCACATAATATGGGCTGAGGTAGTAAATAATCTGTAGCATACCCTGTAATCTAAGATAAACTGGTATGTGGCAATCTGTTTATGAGTCTGAATGCAATCTGATTAAAAGATTGATTTATGGGGTAGTCTCTTTTCAAAGTTTCCTACTGTGAATGTACAAACCATTATGAATACAACAAAATATACTGTAAGACTGTTCCATTACCTGCCATAGGGCTAGACATACTATAGTTTCATCACCATTTCTTTTATGTGTAATTTTTCGAAATGAGATCTTAATTCCAGCTACTTCAAGCATGTGTAAGCTTCACTCGCTGTGCACAACACTTCAAAAAAGAAGCAGGATATGTGGTAAGCATTTTCATGCAGCAAAGCAACTTACACAATATTAACAAAGAAATGGCATCCATTATAATCATGTTCTTAAATAAACTAACAGATTACTGTTAATGATACATGAACAACATTACATTGAATCATATTGTATTGATTACATTTCTTGCTTGTCTTTTGTACACTTCTGTGTTTTTGTGTGTTTTGAGAGTCATCACAAGTCTGACACTTGCAGTCAGTGGCAAATGCATTTTCCATTAGTTATCACTTTGGACAAAATCTTTCTACAAACACTGCCTAACATTACACATTTGATACGTTATTATACCACGTGAGCCAGAATAATCTATACAATGTGCCACTCCAAACAGAATGGTTTCATTTGCTGATTGTAACTTCAGTTGTCATTGGATAACTACGAAATGGAGCAAATATCTTTGGAGTGGAATGTATTTTAGACTGATGAAATAAGCATGCCATCAGCAATCCTTTCACAACTGTAGTTCTGGCCGACTCTGGCATTCACTGCTGCAATCATTCATCTTTTCTTGTTACTGCTGGTGTATCTAATGAACTAAAAGAATTAAGTGTGTGTATTACTTTACATTAAACTACATGAAACATAAGAAAATAAGAAAATTTCAGTACAGAAAACTACACTGAAACATCATAATTACAAAACTTGGCTTGAGGACTGAAGCACTTTAAAATATCTACATTAGGGTGCATAAACAGTGGAAACAATCAACTCTGTCCATTCATTGGGGCCTCTGTAGGGATCACAGGTTAATGTTTTGAGTACTCTTTACTGGGATCCCTTCTGTGTGATGGTGGACAGTTTTCAAATTCAAGAGTGAGGAATGTCCATGGTGCACTGGTATATTTTTGACTAGGAGCCATCTTTGTAATTGTTCCTACAAAGCACTTCCATTAGCTGGTTAATGCTATAAATATTAACAAGCTGACAGTAAAGTATTAGTCCGACTTGTAAAATCTGGGAATCTAATAACTTTTTCCCAGCATTTTTTTTCTGTTGCTCCTATCATAATCACTATCCTTTCCCTTGTAGTACAGAGTTTTGACTTTCCAACCACTACCACAGGTTTCAACATAAATTTTCAAAATCATATATGTGGAAAAAAATTGTGTTCTTGCTCATGCTTAACCTGTAAGGTAATGCATAACAAAACTGTTTTGCACCGTAAATGCCTTTGGGTTCATTTAGAAATATATTTCGCATTTTTAGTTCTGCTTTCATAATGGTTTCACAATGTTTCATCACTTGAGTGATGGAGAGAGTGTTGTAGCTGGAGCAAATGTTTGGCTGGGGTTTTGGTTCCAGTGAAAGATTTTTAGAATCATACCGAGGAATGTAGAGTAGAATGTGCCATAGGCTGCTTTGGTCATTTTTGACTGTCTTTCTTGTTTTGAGTCATTGGTGCAGCTTATGTAAATGTGAAGTAAAATACTTTATAGCTGTTTGGGATAACTTGTTCATTCTTCAGTTACAGAGATGTAAGGTGAGTAAAATCAACATATTTTGAAATGTATCACATAAAACATGGACTGATCTGTCCATGTGTCATCAGTCATGGAAGATCTTGCACCTTCAAACAGGAGGTGTTTTTGTACCTTGGTGATATTTGCCTACTGAGTTTCTTTAACATTTAAATAATTTTCCTGTCTTGAAACTGGAAATTGGTATTCGAAATATGGCAGGTATTTCAACATACTTTTCACATATAACTGATTTTTGATGTACTGCTTCATAAAATGATAATGCTTACTTATTATTGGAGTATTGCAGATTAATAATGTAACACACACCACCAAATACAATAATGATGTAATTTTCCCAAATATATAACTTTTAAATTTTGATAGGATATTTGCCTGCAAAAGATAAAGGTCCACAACTCAATTCATCAAACAGTTTTAACCAGCCAGGAAGTTTCATATCAGCACACACTTTGCTGTAGAGCAAAAACAATGTTCTGATGTAGTTTGATAATGTTTCCGAATTTGTAAATTGTGAAAAATTTTGTCAAAATATAATTTTCAAGTGGTCATGCAATTCAATAACCTCATTTAATTGGTATGACTTAAACATTGACTTTCACTTATGTGCTTTTGCAAACAGAAAGAAAATCAGGATCTAATTTCGAATAAAATGACAATGGTAGGCTTGATACAGATACTAAATTTGGTTTCCTGGAAGAAAAAAAATTGTGACGATGATTTGCAAGATTAATTTTTCCAATTTCTGCAGAAACAGCATAGATTGATTGAGAACTCCATCTGACCTGTGTGGCTGCAAGTATATCTGCATACTAAGCGCAAGCCACTGCACAGTGCTTCATGGAGGGTACATTATACCACTACCACTGGTTCCATTTTCTGTACAAGTCTCAGATAGAGAGAGTGGAAAGTGAATGAAATCCGTTTTAAGAAACCTTTATGCTTTCAAAAACCATTTGTAATGGATCAAATCAAACCTTTATTTGTGTAGGAGTTATGACCTGTTAAAATTTGGGACACTTGGCAAAGCCAGCATTGCAGCATATGCTCAATAAGACCTCCATTGTGCCAAACCATTCTTGCCAGTCATGCTGCACACATCATAGGATCTGTGGGTTCAGCTGTGAGACCAGGGCACCATGGTGGCCTTCTGATAAAATGCCTCCTATGTATCCTGTGACCTACAAACTCTTTTAGCCAAAAACAGTCTGACTTCAGTGGCGTATTGGGAAGGTGCCCAGTCTCATTGGAAAGTGGTTGGGGAATCACCCTCTGATTCATCAGTGTTGGAAGCACATAACCATGGAACATATTAAGATACCTTACCCCATTCAAGGTTCCACCAATAAACACCAGACCCAAGACTTTTGTGCCAAATCCCACATAAAATCATCAATTTTTCACCACCAGCACTTTTCAAGGGGTCCATGCACAAGGGTGTTTGCATCTGATAAGTAATAATAATTTTCTTCCCCTTGTAAATAAAAATTAACTTTGTCATGGAACAAAACCTATCATATGAAGTGCAGATTCCTATTACACCGATCAAAAGCCCATTCTACAAATTGCACCTGCCAGTCAGGGTCACCCTCAGATCTGATGCTGAGACTGTAGCTTATCTGGTGTCAAAGTCTTAAGCTGCATCTATTGCAAACACACCATTGGCACCTGTATATTTCTGACAACCAGTTTGTGTCAAAATTTCTGTCACTGTCCCTTCATCAGTGGTTGTTCTTGGATTTCAATGCATGGCTTGTCAAGTAACTTGGACACTGTCCTGTGTGAAACACCATTTCTCTTAGGATGCTGGGCATTGAAGAAGTCACCAGCAATCATTCTGATACTTCATCCACCTCTCATTAACAGAATTTGATTGTGTCCCTACTGTGCGTCATTGTGAATCACCTGCAACAAAAAGTGGAATTGATCACCTCCTAGAAGGTTCAAACTTTAACAGGCAATAACTTCCAAACACAGAGACCACTGAAGAGAGACTTCACATGTGTGTTCTTGATACAGAGGCATTTCAAAATGATGTGCCACATGAATGAAACCCTCGATACCAGGTACCCACACACAACTCGGAAACCTGATACTGCATATTTCACTTTGACTATATGGCAGATAAAAAGGACACTCACAGTGGTTGACACCAACACACACTGAAACCAACAAATCTATGTTAGATAGGGTAAGTAAGTGTTTGCATAACGAAGTCCATCATAAAACAAATGAAAACTCTCCCATATAGTACAAAAGCCATGACCAACCAACAATGGTAAACCAATATATGTGACACCTACCAACCACTGTCTAACAGCTGCCAAATACTAACAAGAAACTATTTGTAATTAATGGAAAAAATCGTACACTATCAGTCAAAATATCTGTAGGTAGCTTATCGAACATGATTGCTTAGTTCAGTGCAACAAGCAATAACTTGCTCATAAATTCCTTTATCACAGACAATGAAATTGATATCCATCCCTTGTCCCGAAAATGTATTCTGCCACTTTTGGTCAGTTTCCATCTTTCCTTCTCACAGCCTTCACAACAGAGCTTTTTGAGTTGGGTGGATGAGAAATCTGAAGTCAAAAGATGGAAAGAAAACTTCTAAAGCCAAAATAAACAGTGCAGCCACTGCTGTCTAAAACAAATAAATAAATAAATAAAGAAAAAAATCTAGAACCATCTATTACATTGAAACAGGCAAAGTAATAACATGAAATGTAGTTTGTTTTTTATAGTTACTGTCAAAGAAAATATTCTGAAAGAGCACACTATTATACAAGTTGTCTCAGAGTTTTAATGAATGAACAGTATATACATATCATTCATTTTGATTTTGTATGCATCACATGTTAAAAAGGACATCAATTAAAATGTGAACACAATTTATTAAACCTTACAGCACTGAAAAATACAATTTACAATAAATATAAGAGAGTTCACGTGCTACGGCTGTGAACTCTGGAAAGCAAGGATTTTGCAGGTGCCTGTATGACCTCAGTGCCCTGCCCTACTCCACTCTGCAGAGAAGAAGAAACACAATTCCCAAGAGAAGGAGCCTCAGTGCCCCAGGAGGTGCCATCTCCCCCCTTCCAACCTGAGTCTGGCATCTTATTGATGTCACCCCATCCTTGTCAGTGACGACCACTGACCAAGTGACATGACGTCCTGTCAGCTTCTTTATATCGAACCTGTAATATTGCCATACAATCGTCCAGTGGAATTGCAAACAGATACTATCGCCACCTACCGGAAATAGATTGCAGAATAGGAGGAGACAAGGCATTGTCTTGCTCTTCAAGAAATGTGCGTTTTTGATTACTACTATCCAGCATTTCATGGTTATCAGGCATTCTGTCAGAACAGTGCCAGCCACCGTGTAGCATCTGGCGGGGCCTGCAATTTGGTTCACTCCAATGTCTTCAGTGATTGGATACCTCTATGTAGCAATCCCTCAATGTTGACCTCCATCCAGATAGGCACTTCCTTACATTGAACTATCTGCCATAATACAGCAACTACTGTCTCTGTTTCTCCTCCTTTTGGACTTAAATGCAAACCACCTACTGTGGGGGAGTGTCACTTCAATGGGTAGGGCTCTCATAATTGACCAACTTATTATGGACTTTGATTTGTCTACTCAGTGATGGTTCCCCTTCCCACTTGAGGGCTGCCCATGGCACCTTTGCTACTATCGATATCACAATCTCCTCCCCTGCTCTCGCGGCTTCTCTACATTGGTCATCCCATGAGCACCTTTGTTATAGTGACCACTTTCCAGTGATCCTATCGTTCTCTGGTGCTGCCAGGCAGACAGGCATCCATGTTGAGCATTCTGCAAGGCCAATTGTTCTTTATATAAGTCGGTTGAGCACTTGGATGCCTCCTTCTCAAATGGCATTGATGCTGCCCTGCAAGGCATCTGTCACTATTCACTGCTGTGCCCCTATCCACAGGACCCTCTTGTCATCGACCAATGGACCAAATGCATAGCAGTCACTGTACAGGACTGCCGATGGGTGCTGCAGCAATTTACATGATACACTTCACAGACCAAGCTCCTTGCTTTTAAGTGTCTGCATGCTAAGGCTCATTACCTTATTAAGCAGAGTAAAAAGGAATACTAGGAGCACTTTGATTCTTCCCATGGGTCATGCCTCTCTTTGTTGCAGGTTTTGTCCGTGCTCTGTAGCCTTCTGAGCCGCCAGTGTCAGTCAACTCTACAGGGTCTTAACCTTCAAGGTGCTCTGTGCAACAATTGATCGTCCTTGCAGAACACCTTGCAACACATTTCACGATGGCATCAGCTTCCTCTTCCTATCCTGCTACATTTCTCCAGCAGAAAATCCAAGTTTAGCAGATCCCCATTTGTTTCAACCCGCACCATGCTGAGCCCTATAGTGAACCCTCTATTGAACGAGAATTCTTGCAGGCTCTTATCTCTTAAAGAGACATGGCCCCAAGACTTGGATTCCGTTAGATGATCCAAGCCATGGTTGTTCCCCAGAGGCAACATCTCCTCAGGGTCTTCAACCACATTTGGCTCATGGGTGCTTTCCCATCATAATGGCCAGATGGTATAGTTATTCCTGTCCTTAATCTCGGGAAGAACTCAACTTCTCTTGATTCTCCTGATTATCCTCCCTCCTTCTCTCCTCGTTTCTCCACTTTGGCATTTGGGAGGTCTCTCTTTTTCTTCATCCTACCCCCTGTGCGCTCCTGAAGGCTAGCCCCCACATGTGACACATAACAGGTGACTGGGTAATGCATAATTCCCAGCCCCAGGTCAACAAGTAGGGTTCTCACATACCACCGGGTACAGATCAGGCCCAGACAGGTGTGATTGCCTGAGCTGCTACCTTCCCAAATTGCCAATTGGTCCCTCTGTCAGGTGTTTGGGAGGTGTGACCTGAGGACTGAACAAGCACCCTGGGGGGTGCACCCCCCTTGTGAAGTGGACCCTCAGTTGGGAGGATTGCACCAACGGAGATACTGGCAATCGTGGGGATTCACTGGCAATGAGCTAATCATCTTCAAAATCAACATCTAACGAACATAAACAGAATGAGACTAATGATTCACAGACCCTTACAGCTGCACCACGGTTTCGTTACAGTCACAGGTTCGAATCCTGCCTTGGGCATGGTTGTGTGTGATGTTCTTAGGTTAGTTAGGTTTAAGTAGTTCTAAGTTCTAGGGGACTGGTGACCTAAGAAGTTAAGTCCCATAGTGCTCAGAGCCATTTGAACCATTTTTGCACCACGGTTCCTCGTGGTCTCATGTACTGAAGAGTGTCAGGCCTCTGCAATGGCAAATCCATTTATTATTCAGAAAGGTGTCAATGCCATTGCCGGCCCTGTAAAATCCTGCTTTCGTTTATGGAATGGCACTTTGCATTTGTAGACTACTTCTGTTTCTCAAGCACAACAACTGCTTACTGACTCATTTCTCCGTGGCTATCCAGTTTCTGTCAAGGCCCACGGAACTCTGAATTCTTCCCATAGTGTTATTTATACTAGGCTGCTTCATGGACTGATCGAGGTCAAAATCCAGTTTTACCTCTCTGATCAGGGTGTCATTCCTGTCCATCATATGAGGATAAAGGTAGATTCCTCCTTAGTGCCCTCAAGCACTATTATTCTCACCTTTGATATAGTGTCGAGGTAACATCACCGTCACCCCATCGAGCTGTGCGACGAGCCATCAAATTCTCGCCTCGAGAGGCGAGAGGCAAAGCCACCAGCTACACAACTGGCAGACCAGAAAGGACAGGAGGAGTACTCTTGTCAAAACTTCCTATGTTCCTCCAACCAAACACCACCTGAGTCTTCCTCTGCTAACTGGTGAGGCTCGAAGTAGTCCAACAGAGGCACGCGGTCTTCTCCTTAGCTGACTCGAAGCTCCTCTTCGACTGTGTTGCCATGTGATGCCTCAGCCCGGCTGGCCCCCGTGTCGGTAGTATGCACCGCCGACCATTTCTCTGCATTGGACTTCACAGACTGACAGCACGAGCAAGCCAACGCTTTTGTGGACCTCATGATGACAGTCGACAGGGTACGTAGTGCCACCTCGTGCTGTGGTGGGGATGAGGTGCCTGGGGCAGCCTCTGCTGTACTAGATGTGCAGGGGGGATGTCACAACTCTCTGTCACTGAGCCGCCTCAGGTGCAACTGAGCCGGCTGGCCCACTCTCACTTCAGTGTGGGCGGTAGACTGTGTCGAGGTCTCTTGCCTTGAGGTGAAGGCTGCACGGGGGATGCAGGCTCGTGCCAAATCCCATGCGCTTTGCTAATAGTTTCTGTCTGCTATGCTATCTGATGCTTGGGGAGGGGGGGGGAGGCTGAGCTGGATCAGAATGCATCTTATGCCAGGATAGTGGCCGCTCCTTCAGCAAGGTGCGGACGGGCATGTGGGGATAGGGGTTTGTTAGTTATTGGGAGCTCCAATATTAGGCGGGTCATGGAGCTCCTCAGGAACATAGCAGCTAGGTTGGGTAAGAAGTCCAAAATTCACTCAATGTGCTTGCTGGGGGGCCTTGACCAAAATGTGGAAGAGACTCTTCCACTGGCTATCGAGTGTGTGAGGTGCAGACAGCTGCAGATTGTTGCATATGTTGGCACCAACAATGCCAGTCATCAGGGTTCCAAAGAAATCCTTGGGTCCTTTCGATGGCTAGCTAAATTGGCGAAGGAGCCCTCCATCTTTCGAAGACTGGAAGCCGAGCTGACGATTTGCAATATTGTACCCAGGGTGGACTGAGGTCCTCTGGTTTGGAGTCGAGTGGAGAATCAAACCAGAGGCTACGTCGCCTCTGTGATGAAAATGGTTGTAGATTCCTTGACCTATGCTATGAGGTGGAAGGTTGTAGGACTCCCCTTGATAGATAAGTGGTGCCCTCCACACAGGAAGCAGCTACATGGATAGCACAGTACTTGTGGCATGCACATGGGAGTTTTTGGAATTGGTTCCTTCCCATTGGAAATAAACCGTTGGCCTGAAAAGTTACCAGTTCATGACACTGGTGTGGGTGTGCCAACTGTAAAAATTGTTAGTTGGCCTAAACAGGTCATTCCAAAAGATTTAAATTTGCTAAATCTCATGTTAGTAAATTGTTGAAGTGTCTGTAGCAAGATTCCCGACTTACTCTCCGAAATAATCAGTAGTAAGGCGATTATTGTATTAGGTACCAAAAGCTGGTTGAATCCAGACATAAATGGCAGTGAACTTTTGAACTCTGATTGGACAATGTTTAGGAAGGATAGGACTGATGCTATGGGAGGTGGTGTGTTCATTGCAGCTAAAAGCTGTTTAAATGCAGTTGAGATCGATACTGGGTCAGACTCTGAAATAGTCTGGATCAAGCTGTCAATTAGACAAGGAGTAACCATTGTATTAGGATATTTTATATACTACCAGCATCCTCAACAAACATTGCAGAAAATATCTGGGAAAATCTTGAGTACATAGGAAATAAATATCCAAATTATCCATTAGTTATAGGTGGATACTTTAATCTGGCATCCATTGACCGGGAAAATTACACGTTTATCACAGGGAGCAGAAGCAAAGACTCGTGTCAAGTTCTTCTAGGTTCCCTCTCAACATACAACCTTGAGCAGTTGGTTAGAAAACCAACTTGAGATGGGAACAATTAGATACCTTGGCAACAAAAAGAACTGATATTTTTGAGGAAGTTAATCTAGAAGAAGGTATTAGTGACCATAAATTCATTGTGGCTTTTATGTCAGGGGAAGTTGCAAAAAAAACCCAAAGAAACAGCATAGAGTCTTTTTATTTGGGAAAGCCAATAAAAGTGTCATTAATGAATATCTTCATAATCAGCTCCAAGCATTCACCACGGGACACAAAGATATTGAGCATCTTTGGTCGGATTTTAAATGTATTGTCCACCATATGCTAGAGAAATATGTGCCTAGCAAAAATATAGGAGAGGGAAAGAAGCCACCTTGGATCAACAAACATGTTAGGAAGATGCTGAGAAAGCACAGAATTTTACAAAGTCATTTTAAACATAGTCTCTGCCCTGCTGACAAACATAAATTATGTAAAATGAAAGCAGCTGTCAAAACGTCAATGAGAGATTGTTTAACGAATTTGAAAGCAATATTTAATCTGCAGATTCTATAAGTAACCCCAAAAAATTTTGGTCATACATAAAATCTATGAACACCACAAATAATTCAATACTTTCTCTTGATGACAGTGTGGGTAATGTAATGGATGATGACAAACCAGAGGCCAAAATTCTAAACCTAGCTTTCAAAATCTCGTTTATGGTGGAGTACTGCAGCACCATTCCATATTTCAATTGTTGTACAAATGCAAGGGTGGCTGAGATAGTGTTAAGTGTATCTGTGATTGTAAAACAGTTAAGATCCTTAGACACCTGGAAGGCATCTGGCCCAGACCATATCCCCCGTAAGATTTTATGTTGACTATGCTTCAAACATAGCTCCATTCTTATCCATCATCTACCAGAGCTCATTGGAACAATGGAAAGTTCCACAGGACTGGAAGAAAGCCCAGGTCATAGCAATCTATAAAAAGGGTATAAAATCAGATGCCCATAATTACCAGCCCATTTCACTGACATCGATTTGTTTTAAAAGCATGGAACATATTTTATGTTCAGACATAATGACCTTTCTAGACTGTGAGAAGCTCATCTACAGAAACCAGCACAGTTTTAGGAAACAGTAGTCATGTGAGACACTGCTGGCTCTCTTTGTGCATGATGTACAACAGGCTCTATATACTGGCTCCCAGGCTGATGCCATATTTCTCGGCTTTTGAAAGGCAAAGGTGTTCAACTCAGTTCCGCATTGTCGCATGCTTAAAAAAATGCGTGCTTGCAGTCTATCCGTTGACATAAGTGGTTGCATAGAAATTTTTCTGTTGATTGGTGACTCCATAGAGTGCTGTGTGCACAATGACCATATACATGAAATTAGAGAGAAGGTCGGCGTTGGCTATAATATTGATGGTTTATTGACAGAAAAATTGATTTTCAATCACATAGTATCATCTTCAGTGCTGTGGTGTTATAATTAAACTCATAGCCACTGGAGTCAAGTTATTATCAGTAACCAAAGCTTATGAAATGATCACAATAATTTTTCTAACAGACAGAGTCCAGTGTGTCATCCTGAATGGGGAGACTTCAACAGAAACAAGCGTAACATCAAGTGTGCCCCATGGCAGCGTAATAGGTCCGCTACTTTTTACAATTTACATAAATGAACTGGTTGTGAACAAATCAATGACGATTTGCAAAAAGTAAATGAAACTGGCAGTTATCTCTCAATATTAGTAAGTGTAACCTACTTTGTATAAGAAAGCAAAAATCCCTTTATTGTATGAGTACAAAATAAATGTCCAGTCTCTGGCAGCGGTAATAGCTGTCAAGTATCTGGGTGTGACTGTTTGAAATGATCTGAAATGGAATGATTAGATTACAGGTAAGGCAAATTCTAGATTGCAGTTTATTGGTTGAATCCTGAAGTGATGCAGTCCTTCAGCAAACAATATTGCTTACAATACTATAGTTCGTCCAGTCTAAAAGTATTGTTCATATTTATGGGACCCTTACCAGATGGGTCTGATTCATGAGAGTGAGGAGGTCCAAAGAAGAGTGGCAAGATTTGTGAGTGGTACATTTAGCCATTGCAAGAGTGTTACAAATGTCATAGAAAATCTGAAGTGGGACACACTTGCATATAGACGACATGCTAAACAGAAGGGGCTGCTCACTAAATTCCAAAATCCTACCTTCGCTGAGGATGTAGAGTGTATATTATTACCAGCAACTTTCATGTCATGAAATGCTCGCCATTCAAAGACAAGGGAAATTAGAGCTCGTACTGGGGCATTCAGACAGTCATTTTTCCCTCATGCGATCTGCAAATGGAACAGGGGGGAAATATGACTTTGGCGCAAGTAGTGCCCTCTGCCACACACTGCTTGGTGGCTAGCAGAGTATGTATGTAAGTAGATGTAGAGCAGGATGCTCCTGCTTCTGTGCCCAGTAGAGGGAGTCCTAGCAGGCTGTCTCTTGGCAGCTGCCAATGTGACACCTCTTCATCTCTTCCTCATCATGACTCTCCCCTCCAATGAAACGTTCATGGTCTTTGGTCCCACAAAGACGATTTACAGCTACTTTTAGCATCACAGTGTCCCCTTGTACTCAGCCTTCAGGAAACTAAATTGCATCCTTACGACAGCTTTGAGCTTTCAGATTTCTTCCCGGTTCATTTTGACCTTCCCCATGAGGCCGGCATTCCATCTCATGGGGCCGTCATGCTGCTCATACATGTGATGTTCTTAGTCAACTCCTCTCCCTGACTACCCATTTTCAAGCTGTTGGAGGTTGCCTTTTCCTTCCTCATCTGACTTTTTGCCTCTGTACTATTTATGTGTGCCATCCCTCGATGTCACCAGGGCAGACTTACTTCATTATAGCACAGCTACCTCCCACTTTTCTGCTACTTGATGCCTTTAACACACATCATCCCCTTTGGGGTTCTCCCAGAATCTGTCAGAGAGGTGCCCTCTTGGCTGATCTTAATGGACTCAGCCTCTTCTGCATTAACTCTGGAGCACCTCCCAAGGAGGTCGACAATTGTTTTGTATGGTATGTGTGTGGTGAACATGGGACCACAAGCTTGTGCAGCTGTCTTTCCTTTCCAGGCTGTATGCCTTCTCTTTCCCTCCCTGTCCCGCTCCCCCCCCCCCTCCCCCCCTTCTGCCCATCCCTTCCCTGTCTCCCTCTCTTTGGGAGTATGTTTTGCACCTACATCCAGAGGCGGACATGTGTGAATGAATGAAGTAGTTTCTCTTGTAGTTTGTCCTTCTCTTTCCTTGATTCTTTTCTTTATCTTCTTTTACACTGCAACATTTGAGAATTCTTCTCTTCTTTCCTTATCTTCATTTGTCTGCTTTTCTTTCTTTCCTCCCTGTACATGTCTGACCCACACATTCCCATGCGTTGCCGGTAATGGGGTATTGCGTAATTATGTGCCCAGGGTAGGCACGTAGGACATGTACATACCCCCTGGTAGTGGCCAGGCCCAGCAAAGGCTGCTTACCTGGTCTGGGACCTTCCAAATGTGCCAATTTGTCCCTCCATCCAGTTCTCAGTAGGTGTGACCTGAGGTGCGGACAGTCACCTAAGGCGGTATTGCCCTCAAAGAGGGCACCCATTAGGAAGGAGTGCACCATCAGAGATGCCAGTAATCATGAGCGATACTTTTGTAGTTGTTTCTTCTACATCTACAACTTCTGTTCGCAAGAGAAAGATAGATGAATATCAGACACAGAAAATTCTTATATAAGTGCCAAATTGCCAAGTTGTTTCTTGGTCTGACAAAGGTCAAGATTTCTCAACAGTAAACACTTTCATTATTCAGAAAGGTGTCGATGCAGTTGCAGGTCCTGCAAAGTCTTGTTCCCAGTTACGAAATGGCACCTTGTTGTTAGAAACAGACAGTGCCCTCCAGACACAAAAATTGCTTTGAACTACACTGCTACATACCTTCCAGGTGGAAGGGCACCATTTGTTAAACTCATCACACAGAGTGGTTTATACCTGATAACTCAATAGATTATGCAATTAAGGCATTCAAAATTACTTGTCTGATCAGGGAGTTGAACCATGAATTTCCTTTCAACCCTTTTCTTAAGAATTTACTTTACTTACTAGCGATTCATCAAGAACATTAACACATTTAATCACACTATGTGAACGTGGAACTAGTTGCCAGTGAGTAACTGATGAAAACAAATCAAATTTCTTTCAAAAAATGGAAATTTTATTCCTAAAAGCCTTTTTTTTAGAAACAGATTTAAAATTATAATTATAAAGCATCCTCTAAATATCAAGTTACAATTTATTCAGCGCCAGAAAGAACAAATTTTTGACAGTATGAGCTTTCGGGCTGAGAACCTTGCCGCTCCCTTTTGACACGGCCGCAATCATGACCGCTCACAACAACGTCTGAAAGACTACACTGGTGCAAATCTGCAACACACCAGATTACTTTAAACTAAAAATTTTAACTCACACAAGCACATAAACTATGACGGGACGGTGGCAACTTTATATACAAAAATGACTATTTAAATAAAAACCCATGAAATGCAGTCTTACATAAAATATACAAGGTTAGCCAAACATGCTCTACTTTATACATATAACACCTATCAAGATGATAGGCAAGATAAAAACATATTTCAGGAATTCAGCCATTAGACTTCAAGCAATAAATTTGTTAACACTGAATCCGACAAACCTGACAGAGGCAGCTATTAACATACGGCAGACTGACAGACAGACACTAACTGCCTAACAAATGTGGACGAGAGACAGACGAGCAAGCTGGGGATGAGAGACTGACCAAGAAAACAAGTAGAATTTAACAAGTAAATGAAACAACATATCACGAATCACTAACTTGTAATAAACTGCGATGTCTGGCAAAGACCTGGCACAGCAACCCCAAATCACTCACCCAAACCTTCCGCTGCCAGCCGCTTCAATGGATGCATGAAGGCGTGCCAATCTCCTGTCTCACAGCATCGCATATAGCACCAGCCAGACCATTGTCATGAGTAGACTCCTATTGCTCTCATGCCGGCCGCAAAGCCACTATCCTTCCCTATATGGTGCAGCCCACTGGACTCACGTGGCGACCTCACATGCACTGATGCTCAAGGCGGGCAAGTCATCTTGTGTCTCAGTGCACGACCGACCAACTGATCGGTCCAACTGCCAATGACCGTTGCCTGAACAACTTGAGCAGACTAGCGCGCAGACTCAGATGCAGGAACTCAGCCCCGACCAGGCGACCACTAGCTGAGTTCTGTTACTGGCAGAGTGGCAAGACTCTCATTTTGCTGGCTTTAAAGTTCGATCCAAATGACAGACATACTAGCACTCCAAACAACAGACAGACACTAACTGCCCCACACTGACCCAGCTGACCAACTGCTCCCAACTTGCCCCATAGTGAGCTCATAGAGCCCCTTAAATGCACATGAACAGGCTACCTTTCCCCTTTCCCACCAGAGGGGGAAACCAAAGCTGCGATTGCCACAGCGGTGCCACCGCCAGAAACGGAGGGCAACTGCTTCACACTATGCACTGCAGCACGCTCTTCAAAACAGCAATTTTTACCAAGGCTCAGGAGTAATTGCCATACATCAAGTTCTGAAAAGTGCTGAAAAGGAATTGGTACTGACCTGCACTCTCTTCTTGACATTTTATGGAGTCCAACTTCCATGTAGTATTAAAGTGGGATATGAGATAATTTCAGTTTGCTCTTACATCCCCAGCTGGCCGCAGTGGCCAAGTGGTTCTAGGCGCTTCAATCCAGGACAAGCGACTGCTACAGTCGCAGTTCAAATCCTGCCTCAGGCATGGATGCATGTGATGTCCTTAGGTTAGTTAGATTTAAGTTATTCTAAGTTCTAGGGGACCGATGACCTCAGATGTTAAGTCCCATAGTGCTCAGAGCCATTTTTTTTTCCCTTACATCCCTAACCATACACGTTGCTATCAGTGTCAGAGATTTAATCATACCAGCCAGTCACTTTCCAATACGGCCAAATGCGATACCTGTGGGAGGGATACCCATGAGTGTGATTATCCACCCCTATTCACTCGCAGCATCAACTGTATGGGTGACCACGGTGCTTCCTTTAGAATTAGTCCAATTTTTAAAGATGAACAACTTATTCGGGAAACCCAGTGAAGGAAAAGGTATCTACCTTTGCTGCTTGTTAAGTTATTCACCAGTAGAAAACCCATTGTACTGCCAGCAGGTATATATATCACTGTCCTCTACCTACTAAAGTGGTAGCCATGCAGACTTATGATCTGACCTTTAATGCCACAGTCGTCCAATCAGCCAGCCCATAGATCCCCTGTTCAACCTCCCACTATTACCTGCTCACTCTAAGGCTCCAGTCCACAGCTCATTGTCTAGTGCCTTGCATTGCTACCTCTGTAACACTGATACCAGGGTTTGATTCCTGGCCACGTTGGGGATTTTCTCTGCCTGGGACTGGGTGTTTGTGTTTCTCTCATCATTCCATCATCATTCATGATAGTGGCTACACTGAACTGTGTACAGATTGGTAATATGTACATGCACTGATCACCATTTAGTTGAGTGCCCCAGAAACCAATCATCATCATCATCATCATCATAATCATCAAGGCTCCACCTTCATTGGCTCCTGCTAAATCATCCAAAACTGGCTCCCGGTGTTCCAAAAAAGAGACTACTCATGAAGACTTTTTATGTACCCAGATGTCACAACTCTCAACTCCTCCTTCCACTCAATGTCATGCTTCCAAGAAGGCTCATAAGAAACACAGTTCGTCTCCTTCTGTCATGGCATGTCTCACCTACAGTGCCACCCAGAGGTAGTTACCCTCATCCTACTTGGTGGAATGAGGCGTGCCATTATACAGTACATGAATGGAGATGAACTCTTCATGTTTTCTGCCATCATCCTACATTGGCCAATTGTATCCACTATAAGCAGTTACGTGCGTGATGCTGTCGCATCATACGCAGTAGCGAGAAGGCAAGCTGGGACTTCTTTACCAGCTCCTTCAATACCTTCACTCTCTCATCAGTTGTTTGGAGTCGACTCTGACGGCTATCTGGAACATCTAGTTATTTCCGAATCTCTCAACTAACTGTTGTGTAGGATACCTTAGTGGAAGCAGTCTTAATCTCTAAATCATTGTGTTGATACTTTGCCCATATTTCAAACTCTTCTAATTACCCAGCAGCCTTTCTCTCAAAGAAATTGGTAGCAGAAGAGTGACCTCTTACTTTTTTCTCTCAAAATCATGAAAGCTACAAAGCCATTTTTTCTATACAGGAACTCATACATGCACTCTCCTCCTCCCGCTGCTCTGTAACCGGATGGTATCCACATCCAAATGTTGCTGCACCTATCATACCCTAGTCTGTGCTACCTCCTTCACCTTTATAACAGACTATGGGCTGACAGTACCTTTCCCAGAAGTTGGCTACCGTCATTCCTGTTCCAAAACCTGGAAAGGAAAACATCTCCCCTCCAACTATCGCTCAATCTCTCTCACGAGTAGTGTATGTAAGATTTTGGAGCATATGGTAAATTGCCGTTTAGGCTGGTGGCTGGAGTCCCAAAACCTTTTAACACCTGCCCAATGCGATTTCTGAAAGCACTGTTCTGCAGTTGACCATCTTTTTGCTCTCGTCACTTATATCATGAACAAATTTCCCAGGAAACGCCAAACAGTAACAATATTTTTTGATCTGCAGAGGGTTTAAGATAGCTGTTCTAGAACAGGCATCCTCTGCACACTGTTCTCTTTGGGCTTTTGAGGTCGGCCACCTCTTTTTGTTCATGAATTTATGACAGGACGCACAATTAAGGTTCGGGTTAACACTACTCTACCCCACACTTTCTTCCAAGAAAACGGGGTGCCCCAAGGCTCTGTGTTGTACTGTTTGCCAAAGGCATAAATCCAATTATGGATTATCTACTTCCTGATGTCTCAGGCTCCCTCTTTGTCGATGCTTTTGCGATTTACTACAGCTCTCAATGGATCAGCCTTCTTGAATGACACCTTCAAGGATGTCTCAATCACCTCCACTCATGAAGCATCGAAACCAACTTCTGATTTTCTCCCAGTAAGACTTTCTGTGTAAATTTTTGGCATCATATGGAGTACTATATGCCTTCCCTACATCTAGGCCCAGTTGACCTTCCATTAGTGGATATTTCCAAATTCTTGGGACTTAAGTTTGACAGAAAACTGACGTTTCATATCATTCAGTTCACTGTCTGCGATCCCTCACAACCTCTGTGTTCTGAGTGGTACCTCCTGGGGAATGGACCGAGTGGTCCTCCTTCGCCTCTATCATGCCTTAGTGCACTAGAAATTGGACTATGGAAGCATAGTTTACTCCTGTGCACAGCCATCTATTCTTTGGCATCTAGACTGTCCACCACCATGGATTGCATTTCGCATCTGGAGCATTTTACACTAGCCCCATGGAGAGCCTTTACTCTGAGACTACTGAACATCTGCTGTCAACTCAGCGCACTGTCCTTCTGAGTCGTTATACTTGTCATTTGTCTTCCATACCTGCTCATCTGACCCATGCCATTTTTTCAATGTCTCCTTGGATTTAGGGTATGCAGGCAGCCCTTCCTCTTTACTACCACCACAGGGAGTCCACTTCTGTCAACTGCTACTTTAACTTTCCTTCCAATTTCCTAAAACTTTCTGCAGAAATGGGGGTACGACACCACCTTGGCTTCACCCCTTGACCTGCCTTCTCCATGACCTTTTTCAGCATCCCAATGATAGTACCCCCCTACAGTTTATCATCGGGCATTTGCTGCTCTAGGCACACAAATAGAGGATGCGACATTTATTTGCAATGATGGCTCCAAGACCACCTTTGGTGTCGGGAGTGCCTATGTTCTTGGCGGCAGACTGTTTAGATTTTGGCTTCCTGACAAGTGTTAGGTTTTTACTGTGGAGCTTTACCCTGTTCACCATGCTGTCCAATAAATTTTCACCATCTAGGAATACAGTATATTATATGTTTGGATTTTCTCAGCTCTCTTCTCAACCTCCAAGCTCTTTACCCCTTCACCCTCTGGTCTACCAGACCCAGGACTGCCTCCACTTGCTCTTCTTGGAGGGCATCTATGTGGCATTCCTCTGGATCCCAGGGTATGTTGGTATACATGGAAATGAGGCAGCCGATATAATGGCAAAGGCTGCAGTCTCTCTCCCTCGGCCCACTGTTCGCACGGTTCCCTTTGCCGATCTACAGAGTATTTTATGTCATCGTGTTGCTCTTTTATGGCACACACTTTGTTCCGCACTCCAGGATGATAAATTATTGGACATTAAACCTCTTCTCTGTTCTTGTACCTCTTCCTTCCACCCTCACCATTGGGAGGAGGTAATTTTAACTAGACTCCAGAGTGGGCACTGTCTTTTTAGCCACTGACATCTTTTGAGTGGTGCTCCTCTCCCACTTTACCCCTACTCGATCATGGACAATGAGACACCTTTTACTTCAGTGCTGCTTCTTTAATCTGCTATGCACCTGTTTACAGCTGTCACCTGATATATCTTCCCTTTTAGCAGATGATGTGCATTCCACTGATCCCGTCCTTGAGTTTATAAGTGTTAATGAGAAGACATCAGTCATTTGAAGCTCTCTTCATGAAAAACAACCCCCTTCAATAGCACTTTTCGCCTTCCATTTTTTAGTTTCCCTCCGGCTTCAGTTTCACTCCAATTCCTCTTGATTTACATTATTGTTTTTATCCTTCAATAAGCCACAAAATGGGCACTTTTTTACAATGGTTGTTTTGCACCATCAAACCATAATCAAAAACAAATAAATAAATAAATAAAACAAAATAAAGACTGGAGCACCCACATTCCTTTCTGACTCTTTGCACACCTGTTCCCATTTGAACGTATCCTTGTGGACTGCCCTTCTTGCCCATCATCTTGAGTGGTCTGTTCTTCCTGAAACCTACTCAGGCAACCATTTCCCATGTGCCATCTGTTACTGACTCCTATCCCACCTGCATGCAACTCCAAGTGGGAGCTTACTAAGGCTGATGCAGAATGTTCCATACCTCTCACTTTACCACAACGTGTCCCAGTCCATTGGTGGTCCGAGGTGTGCCTCAACTCAATTCATGCACAGACACGTGCTCTCCGAATTATTAATTGTCATCCTACAGTGGCAAGTTGCATTCATTATAAACAGATGTATGCACAGTGTTGTTGTGATCTTTGAGATATCAAAAAAGCTAGCTATATTTCGTTTACTAGTTATTTTAACAGTTCTATCTCTTCCTCTGTTGTGTGAGCCAACCTCTGACAGCTCTCTGGGACCAAGATCCAATCACCAATCTCCAGCCTAACAGCAATAGGGTCTACGATGAGAATGCCTGCTACTATCTTCAATACCTGGGGTTGCCAATTTGCTGAAATTTCGAGATCTTCCCACTATCACCCTGCCTTCCTCCATCCGCCTTTACTATGGGGGATCTAGATCATGCTCTCAGTCCATTCCAATCCGCCACCCTAGGGCCAAATGCTGTCCACATACAGATGTTGCAGAACCTTTCTGTTGTGGGCAAGTACTTTTTCCTTCAAACGTACATCCACATTTGGGCAGAGGGCACATTTTACAGACGCTGGCATCAAGCCACTGTCATACTCATACGTGAGGCCAGTAAGGACAAAAACCATCCTTCCAACTACTGCCCCATCTCTCTTCAGTTGTGTTTGCAAGGTGATAGAATGTATGATTCATGCCCGGCTGGTATGGTGGCTTCAATCTTGCAAATTACTAATGTCTGCACAGTGTGGACTTCAAGCATGCCATTCTGCAGTTGACCATCTAGTTACTTTGTCCACCAGTGCCACGAATGGTTTTCTGTGGAAGTACCAGACTGTTGCCATATTTTTTTGATTTGGAGAAGGCCTACAACAACTACTGAAGAACTGGTATCCTCTGTACTCTTTACACATGGGGCTTCAGTGGCCCCTGCCCCGTCTCCTTCAGGAATTTTTAAAAGACAGAATTTTCAAGGTGTGTGTGACTTCTGCCTTGTCAGACACCTTTATCCAGGAAACTGGTATGCTTCAGTGTTCTGTCATGAGTGTTGTCCTCTTTGCCATCATCATTAACCCTATAATGGCGTGTATTCTGCTGGGCGTCTCTGGCTTCCTTTTCCTTGACGATTTTGCGATTTATTGCAGTTGTTGCACCCAAGTTTTAAGTGTCTGCCATTTCCTGATGGAATTCCCATTTTTTTAACTGTTTACATTCCCACTTGGATTTGCCATCTGAGTTACTGGCGAGCTGTCGACCTCATTTTAGTTTTTATGGCGAAGGCCATTTAATTTTTAGTTCTGGACCTCTGTTTCTCTTTGGTGTACTTTATAGACCTTTGTACAAGACCCTACTTTTAGCTGACTTTTCTTATGTTGATTGGGATTGATGTGTAGTCATTTTTTGACTCCTCTCTGTCTTCAGGCTCTATAGTTTTGACTTGGCCACATATGACCCCACTTGTTTTTGCCCCCTTAAACAAAACAGTCCTATCCAATATCACATTCACTGCTAACTAAAAATAGACTGGTAAAAATTGAATCCTAAGTTCCAACAAGCTTGTCAGTTTGAGAGACGTGCTGTTCTTGTTTCAGAAAAAAAATATCTCATAAATTTGTGTGGTTCAAAAGTTATTAATGAAGATATGATTTCAAGCAATCCATTTTTATACCATCACGTTTTTAAAATCTGTGTTGATAAATTTTCTCAACAGGGTGATATTCTTACTTTCAAATATATTGCAATTGGAAGGATTTATCCAAAGTTTAAATTTTTTAAAATAAATTGTAAATGGTGACAATGGGAAACTGAAACAGTTTTGACAAAAATGTTATGATATCAAAAGAGTAATCATCATGCTTTTGCAAAATGCAGACACAAATCATTTTAAACATGAAATAATTAGTCCTAAAAACCCAGTTTCATTCCCTTTATGTCACTCTTGTTTTCTATTAATGATTAATCCATCATTTTCTTGTTATTGGCACACAAATCACAGAGCTACAGTTTGGCATCTCGTGGAAAGGCTACAAACAGTCATGATCAACACCAGACAGGGAAGATGAGATGTGTATTCAGGAGAGGACGAACAGTGTCAGTTGCTGTGGTGAAATCCCATGTGTGAATTTTGAAGTGTGTCCCGTATGATAACTGCACAAGTCATCCAGAACTGTTAATGGAAAGACAGTAGGGTGTGAGCAGTTAGGTACTGTACTTTTATGTGATGGAGCAGAGCATAAGTACAAGTGCGTATACTATATATTCCAAGACTGAAAATTATATCTGGCATTATTCATATTATGTATTGTGGGAATAGACTACCCATGAATAGCAACTCTGTATATGAGTGATTTAGTAGACACACACACACACACACACACACACACACACACACACACACACACACACACACAGCACCAACCCACACCCTCACTTAGGTTCCTGGAGGCCATCGCATCTATTGTCTGTGGGATGCTCTCCTGGAGCCACTCCTATATACCAGGGTATGCCATTGGTGATGTTACCATTCAGGTCTACAATGTTGTCACCATCTGTGGCTGCTGCTTCCAGCCGTGCCCAGATGTTGCATAGGTCCTGCAAGGACATGTCTGCTGCTGGGGGCATGCACCACGTTCTTACATTCTCCTCCACAGACATTATTTTTAGCAATGAACTAAATGAGTTCTGAGAAGCTACTGCATATATAAATATGGCTGTTACTAAGAACTGCAGAATAGAGGAGATGAGTGACAGACAATACGTGAATAAGGAGGTGCTATGAAAGGATGGCAGTAGTGCTCAAACACACACACACACACACACACACACACACACACACACACACTCTCTCTCTCTCCCCCTCTCTCTCTCTCTCTCTCTCTCTCTCTCTCTCTCTCTCTCTGCATGATGAGTGAAATATTTTCTAATGTCCGTAAATGAGATACTATTCAGCTGCAAATCAGTCTTAATATAAATACTTTAGTTGAAACTTCCTATCATATTAAAATTGTGTGATTGACTGAGACCTGAACTCGGAACCTTTGCCTTTTCTGGGCAAGTGTTCTACCAACTGAGCCACACAGGCATGACTCATGACCCACCCTCATAGCTTTAATTCTGCCAGCACCATGCCTCCTACCTTCCAAACTTCACAGAAACTCTCTTGCAGACCTTGCAGAACTAGCACTGCTGGAAGAAAGGACACTGCAGAGACATGGCTTGGCCACAGCCTGGGGGATGTTTCGAGAATGAAATTTTCACTCTAAGGCATAATAGTGTGTGCTGATATGAAACTTGCTGGCATATTAGGAAGGCAAAGGCCCCAAGTTTGAGTCTCAGTTTGGCACACAGTTCTAATCTGCCAGGAAGTTTCATATTAGCACACATTCCACTGCAGAGCGAAAATTTCATTTTGGAATATGTTAGTTATTGGTTGGAACAACAATGGCAACTATGCTCTTGCATAGCGAGGTAACAACAGGACAGTTAATTACAAATGACTTAATTGTCATCATTTTTTCCACTCAGTGTAGGCAAAACTCAAAGATGTACACAGGTAGCACAAACGGCAAGTACCTTGAGAAATTTACATACGAAGCTACTTAATAGAGTTTTACTTTTTCTTTTTGTTTGATTACTTTTGTGTGTATTTCTTTCTTCATATCTACTCACATTTGGAGCTATTGTTAAGTTTTATTGAATTATATTGTATTTTGATAGTGAAGAATTAGAGAATTAGTGGAGAAAACGTAGACTATTATGTACAGAAATTTACACATGTTGATGTATCATATTACTAATGACTTTAGCCACAAAGGAGAGCCTTTATGATGACAATACATAAGTAATTAATAAATAAGTTGAACATTCTCCTCCTGATGCACATTCAAGTGTATTTATGTGAAATGTTTCTCAGTGATAGGACACCGTGACAGCTGAACTGCACTGGCCATTACCATGGACACTTCTTTATGCTGATGATGTGATACTGGCAGCGGAAAAGAAGCTTGATCTGCAAAGCCAGACTCAACAATGGAGCAACTGGGTGGTGCAACACAGTTTGTGCCTTAATTTGAAGAAAACCAAGTACATGATATCAGACAGACATGAAATGGGAACCATCTTAATTAATGGTGAAGATCTGACTCGTGTGAGTAAGTTTAAGTACTTGGGTTCCACAATTACTGTTGATGACCAACTCACTGAAGAGGTCAACACCAGAACTCAGGCAGCCTGGATGAAGTGGCCAACAACAACTGGAGTCAGTTTCAACTGCAGGATGAAAGTGCAATAGATTTTTTATTTTAAATTATCTGCCATTTGACCAGTCGCCTTGTATGGTTGTGAGTGCTGCCCAACTACAGTTGAGACAGAATGCCGCCTCACTGTGATGGAAATGGAGATGCTGTGGTGTGCATACTGTAAGACCTTTGGTACACACACCATCAGATTATTTGACTTGTCGCTCTAACGAAGTAGGCGAGTGTCAGCAATATGTCTCGTGGTCTTATCATGGTGTGTTTATCTTCTGCCATTAGGTCAGATGATAGAATTGCTACTTGCACACTTAGAGTAGCAGATTGACGGTGACCAACTTTAAACAGTACTTGATTAATTTTCACACACATTTATTAAAATAATAACAAGCATAAAAGTAACTTAACTTGGTTCTAGAAGCTATTTACAATTGACAATCTGAAGTTCCTTTGGTCTTGGTAAGTTAATCTTATCCTCACATATCTCTGATACTTGACAAAGTGTCTATACATTTCCCTTCATGGATATGTGCAGGAATATGATAATCTTATCAGGCGCAGACTCAAACTTGACTACAGACTAATGCAGACTGAGTAATTGGATGTCTGTACACTCGTTATAATACCTCACGCGTTCAGGTATCACTGCGCGAGTGTGATCCGTGAGGAGAAAAGGTTCTACATTAGCAGCAATCTCATTGGCTGTGTTACATATTAATACGTGGATTGGCAGAAGCAGAATTTGGTCCGTCTCTAAGGCAGCGCCATCTCGTAGTGCGGAGATGGACGAGCGCTGCGCCTGCACTGTTGTGCTTAGTGGGGTGCGCTCTAGTGGGAAAGTTGTGTACGCACTGACTACGCGGAACTATGTACACAACAGATGCTAAGATGGCCAGTGGGCCACACTAAGTTAGATCATGTTTCCAATAACAGCATTAGGAAACAGTTTGGTTTTCCACTGATCCAAGACAAGATGCTTTAGAGTCGAGTTCAATGGTTTGGGCAGCTTTTACAGGCCAGTGATGGCTCTATTGCCAGAGTGGGTTAGACACTTGAAGTCATCGGCAGAAGACCCAAAGGACAACCTAAGCAACGTTGGGCTGATACGATTCATAAAGACCTTAAATGCACGAACTTGCAACCCGTGGTAGAGCAAAATGGAGACAATGGACCCATGTAGTGGATCCCACAGGCACGTGGGACAAACGGTGAAGGAAAATAAGAAGAAGTTTCTCGGTGATAGGTGTTGATACGTAAAAATCAGTTAGTCAATCAGTAGAATTTTCATAGGTCAATTCTTCAAAGTAATTGCAGTATGTATATTAGTCACCATATTTCTTGTGCTGAAAGGGTTCTGCTTATCTGTGTGGATCAGCTCTTCTGAGCTCACCTAGTTTTCCTTTTGTGTCAAAAGGTGCTGAAGGAGATTTCTGCTGCTCAGTGTATCCATTACAATTTTGGATGACAGATGGACAACATCTGCATGTACTCCCGTCAGCCAAAAGAATATATGTCTGTTGTATCATGCCAAGCATTTCGTCGATGTCACTGTGGTCACATTTTCTCCATGTCCTTCATCCATAGCCCCACTGAGCAGAAGTACACGACACAGCATGTAGAAGTGCCCATTCGTGAACTGCCTCTCCGACAGCACAGGATCGGTACCACTCCGATCTGCACGGAGTGTGAAACACCTCCTGTAAGTGCGGTGCTTGCTGCTTGCTAACTACCTCAACTCATGAACATCTTTCATTTGCCAGCAGAGAGGAGAGAAGTGGACCTCTCATTCTCAGAATGACACATCATGCTTCACCAATACGGGCACACATGCATGCAAGTTTCTCCAGATACTTGATATCCAGATAAAGCCCCTTATTGATCATAACATGCCACAGATTTACCATATGGAGGCAACGTGTACAACAACCCAGAAGAAACAGTAAGAATGGAACACCAAGAATTAAGTGCTCCGATTAAAAATGGTCTAACAAGCAGACAGTGTGGTGAATGAGTTTTTGCAATATTTGATGTTTACTGTATGTGATTTTTAAATGTAGGTTCCTGTCCTAATAGCTGTTCCATAAACTTAAAATACACGTAAATTGAAAAAAAAAAAGAAATCTGTGTGCAAGGCTAGTAATTATTGCTTTGCGTCTCGTTTCAGGCATTATTTTTTCATTATTTCCCTTTACCCCATTCAATTTGAATCACTAAGTCATTTAAATATAAAAATCAAGCAAGTATTTGCAAGGTATCACATCGAGTTGCTATTTTTATCAAAAATGCACACCTCCATATTATAATTACATATCATACACAAAATATTTCATTGCAAATATACTTTTGAAATTACTGATCTTTTATAAAAGAATTACTGATATGTTATAAAAGACTCCTTAAATTAAAGAAAAGCTTTACAAATAAATTCGTTTTCATTCTTACATATTTTATGCTCCATGGGATGTCCAAGATATATGCAACTTTGTTTAAAATTTGAGCAGAGCTAGGGGTTGAACTAGTGCCAAACACAGGGTGGGCAAGCATTCTACTACACAGCCACATGACCTGTCAAAGAGAAGTGACCTCACTTCCACTTAGTAAAGGAGGTCAGAGAACTTCAAACTTGATTGTCTTCAGACGTTTTGAGAGTTCCATTGAACTGCTTTTGCCAAATGAATTTGAGATCCAAACTTCACGTAACAAATATAAAAAAGACACTAAGTTCAATTGCCATGTGGCTTCCTCTTAAGTCAAGGATGTGAGCTTTCTTCCAGTCTGTTCAATCTGTACACTGAAAAAGCTGTGATGCAGCTAAGAGAGGTTTATGAGTGGGCCTAAGATTCAGGATGAAAGGATATCAATGGTAAGATACACTGCTGACATAGCTATTGTCAGAAGAAGTGAGAAAGAATTACACATCATACTGAATGAAATGTACAGTGTATTGATAATATAATATGGACAGAGTAAACTGAATTAAGACTGAAGTTCTGAATAAAGCAGAAGTGAAGGAACTATACTGCCCTGGGAGCAAAAAATGTATGGTGGATGAATCAAGCTCCTCCCAGCAAAATGTACCACCGGTCACCAACCTATCCAATGTGCCTTGTGAGCTATTCCAGCAGCTGCTATAGGCACAATATACACACTCAGATAATACACATTGTTGGAACAGACTGCCAATAAATAGCAGATTTTCAGTTCTCATTCAAACACACGGATAAGCTCAACATGATAAAAATCAGAAAAGGCTATTTCGACATGCTGAGAAGTTTATAATGCAATAAAGTCTTCACCCCCCTCCCCCCTTGCCCACCCTTGTAACACTGGAATCAGTATGTGTGAGGATGGTGGGCAGATCTCCATTGAGACTGCGGACTACCCTAATATCAGTATATAGGACACAAGTGCCATAATATGCTGTACTGAAAGTGACATGCCACAAACCTCACTGAGTGGTGGGTCCTCCCCCTGGAGGAGGAAGCCATTTGCTAAAGGGTTATGTCCGACGTGCTGTCTGGTATGTAGACCCTCCTTCCAGCCGTGAGGCTGACATGTAGTCTGCCGTGCCTTTGAGGTTGATTTGAGAGACCGCAGTTGGTTTTCTGTCACATGCAACCATTCAGTCTCCCACTGGTGCATGATGCATCTGTCAGAAAATGAGATAGTGGCATGCAACAGGTGGAACATTGATGGACAGCACAATCCCAACATGCTTCCTTGGTACCTTGTTGGCCATTTTGTTGCGCTGTATCAGGATGTGGCCAGGTATCCAGCAAAGGGCTATCTCCTTACCACAGTGCTGGAGCCACTGCAAGGAGTCATAAATGAGCTGAAGAGCTGGTCAACTGGATACATTTGGTGAAATACTTGCAGTGCACTAAATGAGTCAGAACAGACAAGAAAACTTGTATGATGATGGCAGTGAGCCTTCTCCAGTGATATCATAATGTCATATAATTCCAATTCATAATTTGTAAATTGTTCCGAAAGACACACTTTAAAAACCCTATCGGGGAAGCGGAAGAACAACTGACGACATTCTCTTGCTTGGATCCATCTGTATAAATTATGATTAAACTGTGGTACATACTTAAAATTAACGAAAACAAAGTTGTAAAAACATAATCTGGATTACAAGTTTTCTTGTACTGCGTCAAGCTAAAAATCACTTTGGGCCTCTGTAGATACCAAGGTGGCAATGCAATCCATCCCTGGCTTCGTTGCATGGAGCCAATTCCTGAACAGCGATTCAATGTTTCATTGGACCACTGAACTAAATGTGATGATTGAGGTGGCGCTGAGATTTTCAGTGCCTGTCGAACCGCAAGGATACATCGCCAAATCCAGAGTGATAAGGGGTACACTCCAGTAACTCATAAGGATGCTACAGTCCTTGCCTTGTTTTGCAGAAAGGAATTAATATTGCCTCCTTCCAAGTTGTGGTATACTGTCCATCAAACCAGATCTGATTGAAACGAGAGAGAAGCTCTCCTTTCACTTCAGGGCACAGATGACAAAACATGGCAAAATGGATCTCATCAGGTCCTGGAGGAGTGTCTCTGACTGCAGACAAAGCTGATTCACATTGAGAACAGTAGGTTGTTGATTTCTTCATTATGCAAGAAGAAACTGAGCTTCCTCATCTATGCATGGAGAACAGTAGGTTGTAGATTTCTTCATTACGCAAGAAGAAACTGACATTCCTCATCTATGAAGCCCTACAGAATACTCGAAAAGCAAAAGCTTGTCTGGATAATGTAGTGACACCTTAAGTTTCAGCTGAATAATTCTTTACTATGGGTTCTGGTGTGTCCACCAAGATGCCATTACTTAACAAGATCATAAGGGGACGTGTACTGCCCTTGATGAAAACTGCCTTACTGATTCCCAAATTTGCACAGTGGAAGTGGATTGATTAATAGGAGTTGTGAATTCCGTCCAGGAAGCTCTTCTGTTCTTTTATCATTCACCTGGCATGTGCTCATGCAGATCTGAAGGTATGAAGGTTTTCTGTAGTTGGACAGTGTTTGAAGTTCTGCAGAGCTGTTTGTCTTGCCCAGACTGCTAATTGACAGTCATCGATACACCAAGTTAGAGGCCATTGTCTGAGGTGGTTACTAGACCCAGGGATGGACTCTGTGGCAGCACATTATATCTCACAAGGGATATGGGTCATCATCTTCTGTACACAATACTTTTATTCAGAAACAACCTGTTGACTGTACAGCTACCAATTTTCCCTTTATAGCATCCATGTGTGTTGTCTCCTGTCAGCCAGCATCCTAGTTGGCAGGCAGATCCACACTGGGAAGTGATCACTAGAATGTAAGTCTGTAGCCACTTCCCACTGAACTGAGTCTGCAATAGCTGGGGAGCAAAAACCAAGATCAATGGCTGAAAGAGACCCTATATCTGTGGGAAAGTGTGTCATCTGACTCACATTCAGAAGACAGATGTTCTCCGAATGGATGAGATGCTCTGTCGTCCATACTGTGGAGCAAGTAGTAGTGAAGGGCCATAGCACGTTGTGTGCATCGAGGCCTCCCACAAGGAGGAATGGGATTGGGAGTGCCTGGAAGAGTTCTACCGCTGCCTTTGCATCCAATGCATCTATATGTGGAAGGTATAAAGAACGTATTGTGGTATTAAAGGGTGCAAGAACTTTCATGGCAATTGTTTGCATGATCATGGTAAGGGGAACAGGAGAGGAGCAGCATCTGTTGTCAAATGAAAAAGTGACTCCACCTATAGCACTCTCTCCAGTAGTATTATCCTTCATTTATGAGTGGTAACCCTGTAATACAGGTGTGTTGGTGACTTTAAGATGTGTTTCTTGTAAGCAGATGCAGAATGGTATCTCCTGAAGCAGGAGCTGTAATTCTGACAAATCTGAGCGTTGTTGTTGTTGTTGTTGTCTTCAGTCCTGAGACTGGTTTGATGCAGCTCTCCATGCTACTCCATCCTGTGCAAGCTTCTTCATCTCCCAGTACCTACTGCAACCTACATCCTTCTGAATCTGCTTAGTGTATTCATCTCTTGGTCTCCCTCTACAATTTTTACCCTCCACACTGCCCTCCAATACTAAATTGGTGATCCCTTGATGCCTCAAAACATGCCCTACCAACTGATCCCTTCTTCTAGTCAATTTGTGCCACAAACTCCTCTTCTCCCCAATTCTATTCAACACCACCTAATTAGTTATGTGATCTACCCATCTAATCTTAAGCATTCTTCTGTAGCACCACATTTCAAAACTTCTATTCTCTTCTTGTCCAAACTATTTATCGTCCATGTTTCCCTTCCATACATGGCTGTACTCCATACAAATACTTTCAGAAACGACTTCCTGACACTTAAATCTATACTCAAGGTTAACAAATTTCTCTTCTTCAGAAACGCTTTCCTTGCCATTGCCAGTCTACATTTTATGTCCTCTCTACTTTGACCATCATCAGTTATTTTGTTCCCCAAATAGCAAAACTCCTTTATTACTTTAAGTGTCTCATTTCCTAATCTAATTCCCTCAGCATCACCCGACTTAATTTGACTACATTCCATTATCCTTGTTTTGCTTTTGTTGATTTTCATCTTATATCCTCCTTTCAAGACACTGTCCATTCCGTTAAGCTGCTCTTCAAGGTCCTTTGCTGTCTCTGACAGAATTACAATGTCATCAGCGAACATCAAAGTTTTTATTTCTTCTCCATGAATTTTAATACCTACTCTGAACTTTTCTTTTGTTTCCTTTATTGCTTGCTCAATATACAGATTGAATACCATTTGGGATAGGCTACAACCCTGTCTCAACCCCTTCCCAAAGACTGCTTCCCTTTCCTGTCCCTCGACTCCTGACTGCCATCTGTTTTCTGTACAAATTGTAAATAGCCTTTCGCTTCCTGTATTTAACCCCTGCCACATTCAGACAGTCACCACTGTCAAAAGGTTTCTCTAAGTCTACAAATGCTAGAAACATAGGTTTGCCATTCCTTAATCTTTATTCTAAGATAAGTCGTAGAGTCAGTATTGCCTCATGTGTTCCAATATTTTTACGGAATCCAAACTGATCTTCCCTGAGGTCAGCTTCTACCAGTTTTTTCATTCATCTGTAAAGAATTGGTGTTTGTATTTTGCAGCCATGGCTTATCAAACTGATATTTCAGTAATTTTCACATCTGTCAGCACCTGCTTTCTTTGGGATTGGAATTATAATATTCTTCTTGAAGTCTGAGGGTATTTCGCCTGTCTCATACATCTTGCTCGCTAGATGGTAGAGTTTTGTTACGCCTGGCTCTCCCAAGGCTGTCAGTAGTTCTAATGGAATGTTGTCTACTCCCAGGGCCTTGTTTCGACTTAGGTCTTTCAGTGTTCTGTCAAACTCTTCACGCAGTATCATATCTCCTATTTCATCGTCATATACATTCTCTTCCATTTCTATAATATTGTCCTCAAGAACGATATCCATTTAAATTCCACTGCAACACAGAAGTGCCTGTGGAAGCCATTTTTTAGGGATGGTTTTCCTTTTCTTTCTCCATCAGAGGTAGTGATTTTTTGCGGAGGTCAGGGGGAAGTTTAGCCAGTTCATGGCTCTCTGGTTCCTCTGACTGGAAGTCCATATCCTCCAGAGCACAGTCCCCATCAGAGAGGAGTGAGCTTGCTGGTCTGAAGGTGTAACTACACTTTCTTGAATTTGGAACAACTTTTCAAAGGACATTTTTATTTACTGATGGTAGAAGTTGGTTCCCTGGGATGGGGGGATGGCTTAGTTGGCTTCTTATAGTGGGTAGTGGTATGTGGCTTAGGTGGCAAGCCCATTTCTGATGGCTTTCGAACAACTTCAGTTTCAAGTGGAGCATTTCCCCCACAGGTACACTCACAAATGCATGTGCTCATACTTGAACCTATGGTCTGAGTTAGTGTGGAGGCATCACACTTAGTGACTGGCATCTTAAGGGCTGAAATAACAGAAGTAGCAAATACCAGAGGTTTCGTAGCTTTGAAAGCTCTTTTAGTTTCACCATAGAGTATGCATCTCTTGACTTTCAGCTCCTTAATTTTCCTTTACTTGTTGTAAACCTCATACTTTCTGCTCCACACTGGGTGACCCCTGGAGCAGTTTAGAAATTTCAGAGGAAGTGTACAAGAATTGCCTGATTCATGAGCTGAGCCTCCACAATTGCTCATAACATCCCATAGTGGTATGGCCAAATTGTTGACATTTGTAGAATCACATTGGGTCAGGAACAAATGGGTGAACCTTAAGACAGATATAGCCTGCAAGGAATGTTCAGCTAATTCTGGAGTACTAAACATTAGAACAAATGTTGGTGATCTTTCCATTTTTCCATTGCCTCTCTTCTTACAGTTCTGCACTTCTGTAATGCCCATATTTTTCAATTCATCATGTAACTCTGTGGGTTCCACCTCCAAAATATTAGAGGAGGTTACCACACCCCTACTAAAGTTAGGACTGTCATGTAACTCAGACTTGACTGGGTAGTCAGGTAAGGCTTTACATCCCAGAAGCTTAGATACTTGGTTCCAAATAGCAGTTTCAACTAGAAATTCTTTCATTGCAAAGCTGTTTGACACATTTTGGAACCCAGTAATACCTTCCAATACCTTATGAATGTAGAAATGGGAGAGCTTCTCAAAAGTTCCTCCTGTTTGCTTGATTACTGTGGAAGTGTTATGGCACACTAATGCCCTGTTAACATGATAATGAGACTTCTTTTTGGGAAGACTGACCAACTAAGCTCTTTTGATGAGTGATTGTGTGTGTTACCTGATGGTACACCTATTCTGTCAGGAGTAATAGTTTGATGGGACCATTCCATAGGGATCCCACAGAATGCTAGGGAAACAACTGTCAACCCAGACAGTGCCCTGCATGCCAGAGCTAGCCTTATACAACTGGGCAGCAGCAGGTGTCCCAGAGGTTGCCTGCTAGTGACTGTTTTACCTCAACAGCCATTCGTCACATCAGGATGTAAGACATCTTGAGGGCGAGTTTCGTTTTTTTCCGTGGTCCAGGTGGTGAAGCCTAGACCTCCATTCTTCAAAACACATAGCATTCCACCACTGCACCACATGGTGGTCACAGAAGCATGCCCAGAGTTGTGGTGATAGAGGGCTGGTGGCACTTACCAGTCTCCAGCTAAGGAACTTCGGACCACCAAGCCCGTACTCAGCACACACATGCTGAGCCCCTAGGGGTTGCCAAATGCATGCCATGATGGTGGATAACATTGAGACGGCATAAGAGGGACAGATGTGCAGATGCAGAAATGAAACACTCATAGTCTAGTTTTGACCGGACAAGGGACTGGTACAAATCAAGGAGGGTGGTTGGATCTGCTTCCCAGGAATTACCATTGACGACATGTAGGACACTGGGGGATAAATACAGTGAGCTGCCAGTTAAGACATGTAGGAGGACCAAGAGAGATTCTTATCAAGCGTGAGCCCCAGAAATTTCATAGTTTTAACAAACAGAAGAGCAACAGGCCCAAGACGTAAGGACAGTGGAAGAAACCAACTGCACCACCAGAAATTCATACAAATGGTTTTGCCAATGGAAACACGAACGCCATTGTCACTGCTCTATGAGTAAAGGCAGTTGAAACAACACTGAAGACACCACTCAATGAAACAAGTCCATGCAGAACTGCAGTAGATGGCAAAATCGCCAATGAAAAGGATGCCAGTGATGCCAGGCGGGAGACAGACCATTACAGGGTTAATGCTGACAGCAAAGAGGACGATGCACAGGATGGAACCATGAGGCACACCAGTTTCAAGGATAAAGGTGTCTGTCAAGGCAGAACCCACAAGTACCATGAAAACTTGGGCTTTTAAAAATTCCTGAAGGAAACGGGGCAAGCGGCCATGGAAACCACATGTGTAGAGGGTACAGAGGATACCAGTTCTCCAGCAGGTGTCATAGGCTTTCTCCAACTCGAAAAACATGGCAACAGTCTGGTATTTCCACAGAAAACCATTCATGATGTGAAGAACTGTATATGCGGTCTCTTTTATAGGTGAACTAATTTCCTACAATTCTTCCAGTAAATCCAAATCAAACTGTTGCCTTCTTTACTAGCAAACCTGTGTTCATTCCATTTCATATTGCTTTGCAACATTATGCCTAGATATTTAATCAACATGTATCATGTCAAGTGGCCATTTTCATAACTGCAGCAGTGCACCAAAGTCCACTGTTTTGTCCTGTGAGTTTACCCAGCTTTTCTCTAGATGTGACTTATTCTGAATTTCCCCTGTGCTCTATAGACAGTTAATAAAACATGGAACTGCACCTAACACATACACAAACACATACAAAAGATATTTAACTAGATTGTATCACCACCCTCCATAGTGTAGATAGGATCTTTGACTGCTGTGTGTTCAGATTCCAGCTGAGTTGATGACCCTTCACTCACAGCTCCAGGAGTCTCGGCTTCAGTCACACAGCTTGAGGCTGTTGCAAATGGGCCTACTATGGGGAGGGGGGTCAGACATGGGGACCTGTGGATGTCCAGCACATGACATGTGTTCCCCAATTGGTTCACTTCTGTGGCTGCCCTGGGTGCTGACCTCTCACATGTAGTTGGGTAGGAGGTGGTTCTGAGTTGATGCGGGTAGCAAAAGACTTTCTGAGGAGTCGATCACAGTGTCTGCGCAGTATGTCTGTCAAATGCAGACATCACTCAAAACTTGTTCGTCAAAGACCCTGAGTCAAATGCAGTCACCCAACTCCATAGGTAGTTTCTTGGCCTGCAAGGTCATGGCTTTCACAGAGGGTGGGATTATGTGCAGTTGCAAGCACCAGTGTTAGGCACATAATGGGGCCATTCGTGGATATGGATACTAAAGAGGAGAAGCAATCCAGTGTACTCACTGTGTGCATGTTGGAACTAAGGATGTGTGTTGCTTTGGACCAGAAGAGATTCTCTCTGGTTTCAGGTGGCTAACTGGAGCCATAAAAACTGCAGTCTTGCTTGCAAGATGAAGATGGAGCTCACCATCTGCAGCATTATTGACAGATCTAACTGAGGTCCTTTGATTCAGAGCCTCCATTCATCTCTGTACAAGATACTAAGATGGTACTGTGGCCATGTTGGCTGCAGATTCATTGTCTTGCACCATTGAGTGGTGGGATTCTGGGTTCTGGTTTCAGAGGTAGTTTTTCTTTTAAATAAATTGAAGTAGATAGTTCCTGTGGTTAGTATGGGTGGAACTTATAGTTGACAATTGGAATGAATTGCTAATTGGTCTGTTGTAGGGACCCTCTGACTCAGATGATACAGCTACTGAACAGTTCAAAGAAAATTCAGTTCAAAGAAAATTCAGTTCAAAGAAAATTCAGTTCAAATAGGTGCTCCTCTCATACCTTTATAATTGGTTGTGACCTCCGTCTACCTTGGATATATTGTTGAAAATCCACATTTATAGTCAGTGGTATACATAAAACATCATCCAAAATCATACTGAATGCTTTTTCAGAAAATTATGTTGAACAATTCGTTCAGGAACCTACTCAAAGTGCAAATGGTTGCCAAAACATACTTCACCTCTTAGCAAGAAATAATCCTGAGCAGATAGGGAGCATCATGACTGATACAGGGATTGGTGACCTCAACATTTGTTGAGAGTCTGAATACATCCGAATCCACCTAAAATAAACACACAGTACATCTTCTTAATAGTTAAAAATTAATTTAGCACCTTCCTGAGTGACAGTTTCCATACCTTCCAGTCTGACTATATAAGCATACACCAAGTGTAGCTTGGATTTGAAAGAAATAGTATTTATAACAGTTGAGAGATATATACCATATAAATTAATAAGAGATGGTACTGATCCCCCATGATACACAAAACAGGTTACAACACTGTTGCAAAAGCAATGGAAACAAGCAAACCAAACTTACATGCATACAAGATTGGCAAAATTTTACAGAAGTTCTAACTTTGGCATTAACTTCAATGCAAATGCCTTTAATAATTTCCACAACAAATTTCTACAGACATCTCACAGAGATACTGGTCATATTGAAAGAATACCTGTGGTATCATGCAATCAATACCTTCAATCTGCGATAACAATGGTGATGTTACTGATCAAGTGCTACTAAACCAAAGGTACTAAACACTATTTTTGAAAATTCATTTGTCAAAGAAGACTAATCAGATATTCCAGAACTTGAATTGAGAACAATCACCAAAATGAGTAACTTGGAGGTCGATATTTTTGGTGTAATGAAGCAGCTTAAATCACTTAATAATGGCAAGACATCTACTCCAGGATTTTCACAAATTGGCTGCCTTTACAAGTTACCTGATACAATAGCTCCATGTGTATTACCTGCCTGTATCTGTTTATATAGTGCAAAGGGCAAATGTACCATGTTTGCAGATGACACCAGCATTGTTACAGAATATGTGTCAAACACAGTCAACAATAACATTTTACCCAAAGTCTTTAACTTGTTGACTGTTAACACCCTTTCTGCCAAATTAAGAAACATACATTTTATGCAGTTTAGAAAAAGTCACAAAAATCCAGAGGAATATTCAGTGACCCTTTACAACCAGGAGTTAGGAGAGCTGACAGCACCAACCCCTTGGGCACTCACACAAGACTGCAAACTACGCTGGAAACATTAAATGCATCAAATGGAGAGGAGATAGTCCACAATCCATTTCATTCTTGATGCGAAAGCTGCTGAGCTCAGTGTTAAAAACTTTTAATTTTCAATAGAACTTTTAAATTACATGTGGTCATCAGTTATAACAAACAGCAATCACAGCAGTTATCGGAAACATTTTACTGTGGAAGACACAGGTAAAAACAGAAGTGTTAGCATTGATGAGGAGGGAAATTTGAGGACTCAGTTAATATAGAAGAAGATTTTAGACTTGAAGATACCATGATTAATGCAACAGAAGATAGTGACACTAAAAGTTGAGAACCGACAATGCACGGTTCAACCCTTGCAGCTAATCATCAAATGGGGTTGGCTATTTTTAGCAATTATTTACTGTTGCAGGTACTGCAGAAAAATTGAAAGATCTTGTCAAGAAATTTTTTTGTTTTGTTTTAGGGCACAAAAACAATTAGCATCATATGCGCCCATGTGAAACCTGTAGAACATGAAGACAACTTGAAGTCATTTTTAACTTCTCTCATTAATCCCAATTGATGGAAGAGAAGACAGCTAAAAACACGGACATGGACAAAGGTCTATAAAATATGCCATAGAGAAATGGAGGTCATGAACTAAAAATTAAATGTCCTTCACCATATCACTACAACAGATGAAAAGTAAAATGCGGTCAACATCCTGTGCACCATTCGCTAGAATGGCCGATAACTCAGATGGCGAACACACATGAGAATGTAAGCCGTTAAAGAAAGGGCATTCAGTCAGGAAATGGTGGACCATCAAAAGTTCAGCACAATGTGCAGAAAGTGGTGGGGGAGCAGCACCATTAAAAATGGTGATACTGAAAAGACAGTACCCAATATGCAACCTACTTAATATGATATTGTTGAGGTGGGAGAGCTGAGAGGAGGTCATCCAAGCTGCTGGGAAAGGCTTAATAACCCGGAACTTGTTCCTGTGAAGGGAGGACCAGTGGTGATGCCAAAGTGACACCACCCTCTAATACACGGTAACGTAGATATCACTGGAGGGAATGTAAGAACTAGCAAGCTGAGGTATGAGGATTGCTGCCTTGGCGGCAGCATCAGCGGCCTCATTTCCTGTCAGACCAACATGACCAGGAACAACATGAATATTATAGTGATTCCATCAAGAGTAGGAAGTGACATCTCGCCTGGACCCATTGCACTAAGGAATTGATGGTTTACAGCACACAGAGGCTTTGAAGGTCACTGAGAGAGTTGGAGCAGATTACGCAATTGAAAAGCCTGTGTTACCAAGTGTACTGCATTGCCTGATACAGGGCAAAAAGAACTGCTGTAAATACTGAGCAGTGTTCTGGAAAACAATATCAAAAAGTGTTGGTGCCAAACATAACTGTACACCTGACACCAAGCTCAGTCTGAGAGCCATCAGTATACACAAAGGTAATACTGTGAAGTTCTGTTTGAAGGTCATGAAACTGAAGGCAATCGAGTGTGGCTGGAGTAGTGTCCTTAGGAAGTGAATTATGGCCAGGGTGAACACGGGCTGCCACACATGCCAAGGTGGTGAAGGGTTTACACCCATCAGAAAAGTTGCAGGTAGCCTGAAGTTAAGCTGCTGGAGCAAGAGCCAGAAGCAAACTCCAGGAGGTAACAGAGTAGAGGGACTCACCTCATACTGGTGATCAAAGGAGTCATCGAAGAAGGAGGCATAGGATGTGTGGCCACGCATGGCAGAAAAGCGTCATGCATAGCTGCTGAGGAGGAAGTGACGGTGGTAGGAAGCAGTAGTTTGGAAGATTCTGCATACAGACTGTCAACTGAGCTAGTGTAAAGGGCTCCAGTGGCCCAACAGTTACAACGATGGTAGATAGTATTGAGATGGCGTAAGTGGGATGGATGTGCAAGTGCATAAACATAACACCCATAGTCTCATAGTCTAGTTTCGAACAGACAAGGGCTCAGGCCAAATGGAGAAAGGTGGTTCAATCTACTCCCCAGGAAGTACCACTGAGGACACATAGGTCACTGAGGGACTGCATACAGTGGGCTGCCATGTAAGTCATGTTGGAGGACCGAGGAAGTTTCCTATCAAGCATGAGCCCAAGGAATTTACTAGTGTCAACTGACAGAAGAGCAACAAGCATGATGGAAGAAACCAGTTGCCCTGCCAGATATACAAAGAGTTTTGTCAGTGGAAAAACCAAAGCCATTGCTCAATGAGTAAAGATGATTAATACACCATTGAAGACACCTCTCAATGAGAGAGGTCTGTGGAGGACTGCAATAGATGGCAAAATTGTCAATGGTAAGGGAGCCAGAGATGCCCAGCTGGAGACAGGCCATTATATGGTTAATGGCAACAGTAAAGAGGATGACGCTCTCTCAGGATGGAAACCTGAGGCACACTGTTTTGATGGATAATTGTGTCTGACAAGGCAGAACCCACATGTACCTTGAAAACTTGGTCTTTTAAAAATTCCTGAAGGAAACAGGGCAGGCAGCCACAGAAGCCTAACATGTAGAGAGTACAGAGGATATTAGGCCTCCAGCAGGTGTCATAGGCTATCTCCAAACCGAAAAACATGGCCACAGTCTGGGATTTCCACAGAAAACCATTCAAGACATGGATGGAGAAAATGACAAGATGGTCAATTGAAGAACGGCGTGCTCAAAATGCACACTGTGCAGTGGTTAGTAATTTGTGAGACTTGAGCCACCCTATGAGCTGGGCATGAATCATACATTCCATCTCCTGGCAAACACAGCTGGTGAGAGAAATGGGGCAGTAACTAGAAGGAAAGTGTTTGTCCATACCGGGCTTAGGTATGATGGATATAACAGTGGATTCATGCCAGTGTCCAAGAAAAGTGCCCTCTGCCCAGATGTGATTGTATCGATAAAGCAGAAAGTGCTTTCCCCACAAGAGAAACAGGGTGTATAAAGGGACAAGGAAAAAAATTTCCCGAATTTTCCCAGATTTCATAGTTAAAAATACAATTCCCCCTGGTTAAAATACACTTTTTACATGCTAAGTAACAGTGTACTTTTCCCCAGAACTGTAAAACTTAACCATTCAGTCGATTGGTAAGGTTCCAGCAGATAACTGGGTGGCACTTTCGAAAATGAAACAGCAGGGGAAAAAAATCCTGTTTCTGATATATCTGTGATGTGCAGCAACAAGTACACTGTATCTTCTCACATTACGACATGCTGCATATTTTTTTATTATGAAAGTATAAATTCAAATTATGCCAAACACAGCACTTTAGTTTTTGAAGAATGGAAAATGTGATTGTGATCCACTTTTGTAAGCCAGTCATAGCTCATATTACATGATATGACCAGCTGATGACAGCTGGTATTCAGAGCATAGGACAAATGGCATAGTCAGCCAATAAGAACATCATTGTTAGATAGTGTAAACACACAAATAAAAAAAGGTAATGTTCTAAATTAAATCAAACATGGAAAATCCAGGATAGAATGTAACAATACGAGAGAAGGGAAGTTGCTACTCACCATACATCTGAGCCATGATAGGCACAATAAAAAGAGTCACACAAACATAGCTTTCGGCCATTAAGGCCTTTGTCAGCAGTAGACACACACACACACACACACACACACACACACACACACACACACACACAAGTGCAACTAGCACACACACATCTGCAGTCTCAGAGATTTTTTCGCATTTTTGCACCACCGTGGATCCTTTCTCCTTCCATCTGTGTCAATACAGAAAATTTTCCTTATCCTTAGCCAGATCCCAGTCCCACATTCTGTTCCTGCATTATTGCTTGGATCATGAAACCCCCCCCCCCCCCCCCCATGGCCTTACCATCAAATTAACTATCTCTGGTTGCCACCCCTCCTTCCACAATGACCTCCACCTGTTCAAATTCTGCCAATTCTTAGCCCTCACCAACCAAATGAACCAAGCCTAATCCTCCTTGCAGTACCTTCTCTCCATCCGCAAAATTCTCCTGTTATGTGATCACAGATTCCTGGAACCCATAACACACACTGAAACTCTTGCCCTGCAGGAACTTGAGCAACATGCACAATGCCACCTCAAAAAGTTCTCCATCCAGCTCACTTCCTACTCTTGCCTCGGAGCACCACTGTACACCACTTCTACAACAACCTCCAAACCTCCCACACGCCCCCTCATAGCTGACAAACCTTGTCTCGCAGACCTACTACACTTACCCCACCCTCCGAAATTCCCTTCCACCACCACACAGAACTCAAATCCTAAACAGACCATCAACACAGTCATGAACCTTTCCTCCAGAAGCCTTAGTCCCACAGAAATATCGGTCCTTTCCAAAGGCCTCAACTTTTGCCCCACTGCCAAATTCAACCATGCAGGACTAGTTAAAGACCTTCTCTCCTCCTCCTGGTCCCTACAGTGGAAACACTTTCTCGCCACCAACCCGATCAATCAGATTCAAGCAAAGACAAAATTGTACCTTGCTTAACTCAGTTAACTCGTCCATCCAACTGTGATCTACCCCCACTACCTCAAAACCACCCCCTGTTAACGTTACAGAATTTATTATCCTCAAATCTTGCCTCTCCATCATTCCCCAAATCCCTCAACATGCATACTAACCTTAAATCCACATAGAGAACCACAGTCCACCATCTAAAAACTGATCCCAATCTTATAATCCTACCTGCAGACAAAGGCTCCACCAGCATAGTTTTGAACTGCGAGGATTACTTGGCAGAAGGACTTCATCAGCTGTCAGATACTTCCAACTTACAAACCATTACAGCAATTCAGCAAAGTCTCCAATCACTACTCAAATCCTTAGGCCCATCCCAGAACCTCTCTCCAGAGTCCATCTCTATATTTACCCCTATCACTCCCCCCACTCCCACCTTCTACATGCTTCCTAAAGTCCATAAACCTAACCACACAGGACACCCCCTTGTGGCCGGTTACTGTGCCCCCACTGATAGAATCTCTGCTCTTGAAGACCAACTCCTTCAACCAATTACATGGAACCTATCCTCCTATATAAAAGATGCCAACCATTTCCTCGACTGACTCTCCACAGTTCCTCTCCCTTCACGACACGGTGCCTTGCCCGCCACTATTGATGCCACCTCCCAGTACACTAACATTCCTAATGCCTATGGACATCCTGCTATCGAACACTACCTTTCCAGATGCCCTGTGGATTCCAAACCAACAACCTCCTTCCTAGTCTCCATGACCAATTATATACTCACCCACAAATACTTCTCCTTTGAAGGCATTACCTTCAAACAAATCCACGGTAAAGCTATGGGCACCCTCATGGCACCACCTTTGCTAACCTATTCATGGGCCTTCTAGAGGAATCCTTCCTAAAAACCCAGAATCTTAAACCCCTCACGTGGTTCAGATTCATTGATGGCATCTTTGCTATCTGTATTGAAGGTGATGACACCTTATTCACATTCCTCCAGAACCTCATCAACTTCTCCCCCATTTGCTTCACCTGGTCCTACTCAACACAACAGGCCACCTTCCTAGATGTTGACCCCCACGTCAGAGATGGCTACATCAGTACCTCTGTCCATATCGAACCTAGTAACCTTCAGCAATACCTCCACTTCGACAGCTGCCACCCTTTTCATACCAAGAAGTCCCTTCTGTACAGCCTAGCCACCCATGGTCATTGCAACTGCAGTGACGAGCAGTCCCTCTCTAAATATACCAAGGGTCTCACTGAAGCCTTCAATGACTATAATTATCCTCCCATTCTTGTACAAAGACAAATCTCCTGTGGCTTATCTTTCCAGTCTCCCACAACCTCCCAAAGTCCCACAGTCCAGCCACAGAGGAGCATCCCCCTCGTAACTCAGTAGCAACCGGGACTGGAGCAATTGAATTACATTCTCTGTCAGGGTTTCAATTACCTCTGGTCATGCCCTGAAATGAGAAATGTCCAACCAACTATTCCTCCCATCCTTCCTACCATGGTATTCTGCCGTCCACCGAACCTACACAATATACTTGTCCATCCTTACACAAACCCTGCTCCCAATCCCTTACCTCATGGCTCATACCCCTGTGATAGACCTAGATGCAAGACCTGTCCCATACATCCTGCCACGACCACCTACTCCAGTCCGGTCATTATATAACCTATTACATCAAAGGCAGGGCTACCTGTGAAACCAGTCATGTGATCTACAAGCTAAGCCACAACCATTGTGCTGCATTCTATGTAGTCATGACAACCAACAAGCTGTCTGTCCACATGAACTACCACTGACAAACTGTGGCCAAGAAACAAATGGACCACCCTGTAGCTGACCACGCTGCCAAACGTGATACCCCTCATCTCAATGACTGCTTCACAGACTGTGCCGTATGGATCCTTCCAACCAACACCAGCTTTTCTGAATTGCGCAGGTGGGAACTTTCCTGCAATCCATGCTATGCTCCCGTAACCATCCTGGCCTCAACCTTCGTTAGTCACTGTCCTCACCCATCTAGCCCCCTCCCTGTTCCCATTCCAGCACTACACAGCCGTCATTTCACCGCTATACCCAGTCTTTTATTTTTATTTCTCTCATTCCACTACTTACCCCCTCCCCCCTCCATACCTTCTCTCCTACCAGCCAGCTAAACTACAACACTTCACTGTCCGTCACTCCCACCATACTATCCCTCCCCCTCCCCGCCCCAGCCTCCTCCTTACCCCCACCCAGTCGCCACTCCCATTATGCACTGGTGCTGCTGCTCGCAAAGTAGTTTCAGCTCTCTGAGACTGCAGATGTGTGTGCTAGTTGCACTTGCATGAGTGTGTGTGTGCATGTGTATGTGTGTCTATTGCTGACAAAGACCTTAATGGCCGAAAGCTATGTTTGTGTGAATCTTTTTATTGTGCCTATTGTGGCTCAGAATCTCAACTATATGGTGAATAGCAACTTTTCTTCTCTCATAATGTTTTAAATTAATACACACAGTGTAGGTAAAAGAGAAGCCATCTTTCACATACAAGATCGTCTTGAAAATTGATAAACTACAAGAAATATATAATTCTGTAATATTTGTCTTTTTCTGCACGCATTACCATTGAAGATACGTCACAAAAATGTGCCAGTAAAATTTTAAATAATGACATAAATGTCTCGTCTTCTGGCCTCAAAATTCATCTGAGTGGCTGGTCCTCAAAGTGTTACGTTGTAAGTGAGAGACAAATGCTTTGTGATTTAAGAAATTCATCACACATTCCAATAGGTAACATAATTCATCTTGCCAAAAGAAGATTTATTTTGAAAATAATGCTTTTCAATCAGTGATTCATGATATTTTCCCATGACATGTTTGAAATAGGTTCTTTTCAACATTTGCCAGAAAGTTCCAAAAAGTCGTGCACAGCTACAATGATGTAGGAAGCCCATATATAAAGCATTAAGAGATCTGACATAAAGTCATAAAGGAAACAGGACATCCGAGGATACTCCATGAGCATCAGAACTTCATAAACCATATCAAAATGCTTAATTTGGCTTAAATATACATTTGTATGTCCAGATTCATGATGAAGTATGCCCCAACCTGATGTTAAGCTTTTCAGTCTGGTTTTCAGGTTGCAAATTTTCTTGGAGTACTAATCCTGTATTATAGCATAATGCCGTACATACCTGACAATAAAGACATGCACTTGAAATTCAGCAAAAAGTGGAATGAAACACTTTGTTTCAAATAAATTGACTGCTCCTGTGGAAACGACCAATAAAAGCCAAATTTATTTAGCAGAGTGACAGAAATAACTTCATTGTTCTGCAGGGTGATTAATGCTTGACTGCCAAAAATTTGTAAATAAAGTAAAACCATAAAACTGGAGCTAATGGCACACTTTAGCTTCCCATAATTATGTGAATGTATTTTAATTCACCTGATAGCTCCCCGTCACAGAAATTCATTTTGTTTCCATTTAAAGTGAGAACTGTAAATGAAGAGGAAACAGCAAAATCACTTAAAGTAAACATGGGTCATGTGGAGGCTACCACCTCCCCACTACAACTCGTAACGCTTTGCACATGTGCGAATCTGGCAGCTTGGGAGCACCAGAAAATTTTTTCGTAGTAGCATCTGACAACAGTTAAAAATGAGGAGAGCACGACTCAACATGCGAATTTCTTTGCAGCACATCTCAGTCCACCAAGGTACAAAGACACAGCTGGGTAAAGACGAAGTGTGAGGAATGGAATGTTTTGCAGCAGTAAGGATAATGTTTGTAAGATATTCTACCTGGTCATCACAACTGGGGAAATCTAGTTCATCAGAAGTCACCAGGGAGGAATAAAGCCTCCAGTTAACCTTTGTAAGCTGCCATTTGGGTGAGTACACGGATGGGGTAGGAGTCAACAAAACGATAGCACATGGGGAACGGTAGCTCGAGTACATGTCAGAGAGAATGGACCACTCAAGATGATAGGCAAGCAGGACAGTGCAGAGGGACAGATCCACACAGGAATAGGTGTGCGTTGAGTCCGAGCGGAACGTGGGTGCTCATGTGTTATTGCAGAAGGGGTTAAATTGATTGAGAAGGTGAGCCGAGACAGCACCTCTCAGTCAGGTTCTGGCAGAATGCCAAAGGAGATGGCACACATTAAAGCCACCGAGCAGAAGAAAGAGGAAGAGGTCGCTGCCCAATAAGCCGGAGGAAGTCTGCCCCAATGACACTGTAGGACAGAGGAATGTAAACAATACAAATGGAAAAGGTCGAGTGAGGAAGAGAAATGCGGACTGCAACAGCTCTGAGGCAAGTAGTCAGGGAGATGGGTCGACTGTGAACATCACCCTGTAGGAGTAGCACGACTCCCCCACGAGATAGAAAGCCATCCTAAGAGCAAAGGGGGTGGGGGGTAGAGGTCAAAATGGACCGTGAAGAAATGCAAGAGCTCAGAGCCGTCGTGAGGATGCAGTTTTGTTTCCTGAAGGCAGAGTATGAGTGGACACTGCTATTCTGAGAGCAATCATAAATCCTATTTTTCAGATCGAAGACCGCGAATGTTCCACCGGAGTGGACTCACGACGAGGAAAAACTAAAGTGGTATCACCTCGGCAGCTGCCGAGTACGTCTCCGAAGACTTGCTGTTACATGCCACAGAGGCAGGAAGGTGCCACTCTGTGAAGTCTACAGAAGCATCGGCATTCTCCTTCTATCAGCCTGCAGATTCCAGCGCAGAAAAATGGTCGGTGGTGCACAGCAGCTAGAGAGTTTCACAGCCAGAGAAGGAGATGGGGATGCTACTGTGACACTGGGCAACTTCACGACTGCAGTACTAAATTTGAGGTGGCACGTCCACATGGCCACGTCCTTTGCAGAGCAAGTGTAGTGAGAACGGTACTTTATGTGCCAGATGGTAGAACGGAGAGTTTCCGGCCGGCCGACTACTTGCGAGCGACAGGGTGAGGCACTTTTTCCTCCACCCTCACCTCTAATTGGCCCATTCATCGAGTCAACAAAATATGTGGCATGGTCGCGTGAGGAGGTAGCATGGTCGCATTGCAGTCGGTGCAGTGGGTACGAGGAGGCAGATGTTCACCCTCGTGAGTATCCCTACCGCAGGTTACGCATTAGGCTGGGTGTCGGCAGGACTCCCAGGTGCGGCTGTAATGATGACACTGGTAACAGCACATTGCCTTCAGAATATACATTCCGACTGCGATAACTTCATAACCTGCTTTGATCTTTGCCAGAAGAACAACTATATCAAAGGTGAGAAAGAGATTGTATCCAGGCACTAATGGGGCATCCAGTTTTTTCTTCACTCAATGGACCACTATGACACCCTGATCAGTGATCAGAGAGGTACGTCTGGATTTCTACCACAGTCAGACCATCACTCGCCCGCGGTGTTATTTACACTGGGATGCTCGAAGCTGCAAGTGGTTGTTGTGCTCGAGGATCGGAAGTAGTCTCCGAAAGCAAAATGGTATTGCATAAACGAGAGCAGCATTTCACATGGCCGGCAACTGCGTTGACACCTTTCCGAATAATAAATGCATTTACCGTAGCAAACAAATGACTGTCTTAAGTGCGAGAAGCCACGAGGAACAGTGGTGCAGCCAGAAGGGTCATTGAATTGGGAGCATCATTCTATTTACATTTGGTAAACATGGATGATGATTAGCTTGTTGCAAGAAAATCCCCTGTGACTGCCAGTGCTTCCGATAGCTCCTTCTAACTGGGAGCCCCCTTCGGAAGGGAACACACCTACCTTAGGTGATCGGTCCCTCTGTCAGGCACTCCAGAGAAGTGACCCAAACTGCGCCCGAGCTGCTACCTTCCCAAATTGCGATTGTTCGATACCCCTCCCTGGGCCTGACCTGTTCCCGTGGGTTGTGTGAATGACTAAGTGTCAAACTGGGGCTGGGAATTTCACATTATGTAGTCACCTGTTACATATCAGATGTGTGGACTGACTTTCAGGAGTGGAAGAAGAAAATGAGAAGCCCGAAACACTCATGCAGAGATGGATAGGAGAAAGTAAATGAAGAAAGGAAAAAAGGAACAAAAAATAGTTGTGAGACTTTTCTTATGTCAGTGACAGACAGTGTGGAAGACCTTCCCATAACACCCCAGACACGTTCCCCAAGGGAGGCGAAAAAGAACAGCAACAAGGTAGACATGCACACAGAAGGAAAAAGACGCTGCAATGGCTGGGGCCCCATGGTAGCCAAGCAATAACCCACCAAAGGGTGGCAGGATTCTTGGTGGGTGTCAAGAAAGTGTAAAAATAAGTCATTAAATAGAAAAATTCTGGACATAATGAAGGACAACTACAGCAAGTTATTGGATGCCATAGGTAATTTGCAAGTGAATCTTACTAATACATTTAATCAAATGCAGTATGAACTCCAGAATAGGTGCCACTCCAGTCCCGAGGAATTCAAACTGCAATTCATGAATTTAACACACAGCTTAATGAACAGTGAGAGCAAACAAAATGTCAGCTACAAAGAATCATGATAAAATTCAGGTGCAAAATGATGAAACTGAGAAAGTCAAGAATATCTGCTGTGTTAACAAAGAGTCACTTTTTAAATTAATTGTACGTGTACATATGCAACGCAATGAGTTGGGCACTCAATCAGATGAAATCTGCTAAACAGTCATAGATGGAATAAGTAAAGAGCTTCTACTGGATGAGATTACTTCACAAAATGCCAAATTTAATGACAACATTGATAACGCAACTCACATAATTCTAGGTGATGGAATGGGGGCACAAAGTTTTCAAGCTCATTAACCAAAACAAGGTTTCCATGTCACACACTTAATGAAACAGTCCCAACACATATTTCTGAGACATTAACAGAACAGGATAAAATAAGATACTTGCATTAACTAGATTAAATGTGAAGCACATGTCTCAGATATTTGTGACGTTGTTTTTGTTGTGGTCTTCAGTCCTGAGACTGGTTTGATGCAGCTCTCCATGCTACTCTATCCCGTGCAAGCTGCTTCATCTCCCAGTACCTACCGCAACCTACATCCATCTGAATCTGCTTAGTGTATTCATCTCTTGGTTTCCCTCTACAATTTTTACCCTCCACGCTGCCCTCCAATACTAAATTGGTGATCCCTTGATGCCTCAGAACATGTCCTACCAACCGGTCCCTTCTTCTAGTCAAGTTGTGCCACAAACTTCTCTTCTCCCCAATCCCATTCAATACTTCCTCATTAGTTATGTGATCTACCCATCTAATCTTAAGCATTCTTCTGTAGCACCACATTTCAAAAGCTTCTATTCTCTTCTTGTCCAAACTATTTATTGTCCAAGTTTCACTTCCATACATGGCTACACTCCATACAAATAGTTTCAAAAATGACTTCCTGACACTTAAATCTATACTCAATGTTAACAAATTTCTCTTCATCAGAAACGCTTTCCTTGCCATTGCCAGTCTACATTTTATATCCTCTCTACTTTGACCATCATCAGTTATTTTGCTCCCCAAACAGCAAAACTACTTTACCACTTTAAGTCTCTCATTTCCTAACCTAATTCCCTCAGCATCACCCGACTTAATTCGACTACATTCCATTAAATCTCGTTTTGCTTATGTTGATATTCATCTTATATCTTCCCTTCAAGACACTGTCCATTCCGTTCAACTGCTCTTCCAAGTCCTTTGCTGTCTCTGATAGAATTACAATGTCATCAGCAAACCTTGAAGTTTTTATTTCTTCTCCATGGATTTTAATACCTACTCCGAATTTTTCTTTTGTTTCCTTCACTGCTTGCTCAATATACAGATTGAATAACATCAGGGAGAGACTACAACCCTGTCTCACTCCCTTCCCAACCACTGTTCCCCTTTCATGTCCCTTGACTCTTATAACTGTCATCTGGTTTCCGTACAAATTGTAAATAGCCTTTCGCTCCGTGTATTTTACCACTGCCACCTTCAGAATTTGAGAGAGAGTATTCCAGTCAACATTGTCAAAAGGTTTCTCTAAGTCTACAAATGCTAGAAATGTAGGTTTGCCCTTCCTTAATCTAGCTTCTAAGATAAGTCGTAGGGTCAGTATTGCCTCACATGTTCCACCATTTCTACGGAATCCAAACTGATCTCCCCCAAGGTTGGCTTCTACTAGTTTTTCCATTCATCTGTAAAGAATTCACGTTAGTATTTTGCAGCTGTGACTTATTAAACTGATAGTTCGGTAATTTTCACATCTGTCAACACCTGCTTTCTTTGGGATTGGAATAATTATATCCTTCTCGAAGTCTGAAGGTATTTAGCCTGTTTCATACATCTTGCTCACCAGATGGTAGAGTTTTCTCAGGACTGGCTCTCCCAAGGCCGTCAGTAGTTCTAATGGAATGTTGCCTACTCCGGGGGCCTTGTTTCGACTCAGGTCTTTCAGTGCTGTGTATCCAAAAGATTTCCAAAAATGAAGAATTTGAAGCCACATCCTTAAATAAATTTTGGTCTTGGGAAAAAACAGTGGATACAAAATAAAATATTCAACCCAATGCCAGAGACAGAGAGCAAAACCTATCGCCAGAATGTGTCAGAAGCCATGGCTGTAATCTGAGAACTTGTGATTCGGTAATGTAAATGAAGGTTTGGAAATGACCAGCTCTGAAGCTAAAGCTGGAAATGGGTGTGAAGCACAACAAACACTATCAATTGTAAACATGTTACTGATATGAAAAGAGATTTATATGGAGAGGAAGGAGAGAATGATAAAGAAAGTTTGATGCCTTTTGTATACATGGAAATATGGAGTATTATTATGGGTGCATTAGTGAATTCAGTTCTAAATCAGAAAATCTATTTTCACTACTGAATAACCTGGTTGCATTTTCTGTATTTCCCGTTAGTGGTGGTGGTGGGGGGGGGGGGGGGGGGGGACTGATCTGATGACCTCGGAAGTTCAGTCCCATTGTGCTCAGAGCCACTTGAACCTGTTAGGGGTGTGCATCAAATCAAAGTAAACCCATTAGAGTTCAGGCACCATTAAATTTCAGAATTCAAGAAGGTGAATATAGGAAGAGTGTATTAATAGTTGGATTTCATAACATCAGTTTAGTTCTTTGATTGTGTAGAGCTTTGTCAATGCATCCAAGCTGAATAGTGGAGAGAGGAGGAAATAGTAAATATTTGTGTGATGAGGTTATTGGGGTGCTATATTTGTCAATATGAGGTTGATTTGTTTTCAATGAAAGGAAGGAACTGCAATGTTAGATAGCTCTGAGGAAGATGCTGGGCTCCATGAGAAAGAGCATCTTCATCATTATCAGACTAGAATTCAAAACAAGATCCAAACATTAGTGGCCATGCCCAAAGCTAAACCAGATGAACAGGTAGAAGGATTAACATGTTACACCAATATATTTTCAAAAACACCTCATGTGATGAAAGGATGCATTCATAAAGATGAAGTGAAGAATCATCGGCCATTCTGTAGCAAATTGGGCCCAATGCATTTGGCCAATAATAAAGATGATCTGTGGGGACATCATTAGGCATCTAATGAAGATGTTGAAAGAACTGTGAGACTGCGGTTGTGGAATCAGAGTGTCGACTTCTTCCTTGATGGCTTCAGAAAACTTGTTCATCGTTGGCAGAAATGTATCCAATTGGCTGATTATGTGCACAAGGAAACATTGGTAATTAAAGGTCATGTTCTAAGGATTATTACTATGTTTGGTTTATTAAAATATTCCCTCCCAAATTCAGTTACCGAAGGTGGAGGCATTACTTTTCATTCAACCTTTGTATACTCTAGTGTTTCTGACCAGAGGACCAATTGAAGGACTCTTTTGTGATGCCACTGCCTTCCACTGTGAGGGTCTCCAGTTTTTGGCAATATACAGTTGCTGTTCCATCATTATGAGGGGGTGAGCCATCTTGGCTGACCACCTCCAGATCCTCAGTCATGTCCTGCTTTCATGGTATTTATGGTATTTGTTTACAATATGCACTGCAATTTGTTGAGCCACTAACTGCATTTAATTCTTGTACTAATGGAACTTTGTCACATGGCCAAAGGTGAAGGAAAATGTTTTGTGTATAATTAGTTCCTTGCTACTGCAACCTGCCCTTGTTATCTTCCTTTCCTACTGTATGAGTGTGGAAAAATAACCAGGTTTTCAGGTTCTTTTAAACATGCTCCATTAGAGCCAGAGGGTAGTATAGCGGTGTCATCTTGGAGTACCAACTTAACTTCTCTCAGTCTTAAAGCAGATACAAAGAGCCCACCTGAAGTGAGCAATGTTCATCTACCCTCATGTAAAAGGCATGTAGTGGCAATGCTCTTCCTTCCACCTACACTGTAAGGTTTGTGGCACACTAAGGAACAAACTGGAAGCGACACTGCTGCCTGTGAGATGGTGGGTATCTAATGCTTTCAGCAAGCTTTTAAATCTTATTAGCAAAAACCTACAATAATAAGGCTTTAGGTTTAATTTTTTTCTAGATACTAGATATAACTGATCCACAAGAAGTGTAGGACTGTCAAATTAATTTATTTCATTTGTATCAGAGCAAATTTTGTGAGGGAATGCTACCAGTAAACTCTGCTTAGTGAGTACTGCTGTAGTTATGATGTCAGACTTTGGGATGCAGTTTCATTAATATTCAAGAGGTTAATGTCACTATATTTATTAGGAGATGGTAGCTTTTAAATTATGTGCATATTTAATACTGATTTTATTATAAAAATGTTAGATTGCTACTCACCGTAATGTAATGAAGATTTTGAGTTGCAGACAGGCACAACAAAAAGACTGAGATGAAAGTAAGCTTTCAGCCAGAAGGACTTCTTCTAAAGGAGAAACCACTCACACACATTCACACACACATGTGACCACCTTCTCTGGCTGCTGAGGATGATGGGAGAAGAACCCTGGGTGGTAGGGGTATGGTGGAGTCTGGGATGGTGAGGGGGAGGAATAGACAGGTTTTCCCCATTCCCATTTTCAATCAAGTTCTACTTGTTAAAGACCTTGCCCCCTCTCTCATTTGCTACAGTGGATACATGATTTCCCTATCAATTCTACCTGCCTGACTTGACCCAAAACCAATCTTGAATGCTGCCAGACACCTGCCTATCACATTCAACCCAAAACCAATCTTGAACCAAGCCTTATTCAGTTCACTCCTCCATCCATCCATGACCCACACCCACTGCATCCAAATCACCACACGTTAATCTTACAGAATTTTTTATCCTTGAACCTTGTCTCACCATCATTCCAAAAATAACTTAACATACAAATTAACCTTACATCTGCAGAAAGAATCACAATCCACTACATGAAAACTGATCTGCAAGAATTATCTGTCTGAGGACTCTATTAGCTGTCAGATTCATCTACCAACAATCCCAGCCACAGTGGAACATGCCAGATATCCAGTAGGATCTCCAGTCTCTCCTAAAATCCTCAGGCCCATCCCAGATTCTCTCCCCTGACTCTCTCTCTCTCTCTCTCTCTCTCTCTCTCTCTCTCTCTCTCTCTCACTGCCACTCCCTCCACCCCTTCTCACTCTTACCACACCCGTGCCCCTAACTTCATACTTCCTGATGTCCTACCCATGATGCCCCATTGTGGCCAGTTAGTGTGCACCACTGACAGATTATCTGCTCCTTTCGACCAATACCTTCAACCTATTACCCATAATCTACCATCCTAAATGAAAGATGTCAACAATTCCCTCCACTGACTGTCCACAGTTCCTGTTCCTTTACCGCACAGTGACTTGCTCGTTACTACTGGAGCCACGTCCTTTTACACTAAGATCCCTAATGGCCATGACCTTACCCCTACTGAACACTAACTCTCCTAATGCCCTGACACATTCCAGACTTACAACCCCCTTCCTGGTCACTATACCCTCACAACTTTGAAGGAACCACCAACAAACAAATCCATGGTATGGCAATGGGCACCCATGTGGCACCATCCAGTGTCATCCTATTCATGGGCCATATAGAGGAATTCGTATTAAACACCCAGAATCCCAAACTTCTCATCTTGTTCACATTCACTCATGAAAACTTTGTGATGTGGATTGAGGGTGAGAACACATTATCCACATTCCTACAGAACCTTAACACCTTCTTCCCCATCTGATACACACGTTCCTTCTCAGCCCAATAATCCACATTCCCTCATTTTGACCTCCACCTCAAAGATGGCTACATTATTAGCTTTGTCCATATCAAACTTACCAACCACCTGCCATCCATTCCACAGCAAGGAGTCCCTTCCAGACATCTTAGTTACCTGTTGTTGTGCATATGTGCAGTGACAAGCGGTCCTCTTGAAATATGCTGAAGGTCTCACTTCAGCCTCCACAGACCAATATCACCCTCCCAACCTTTGACACAAATAGATATCCTATGTCTTACCTCTCCAGTCAAACACCACCTCCCAAAGTCCCACCATCTGGCCACAAAAGAGCATTCCCCTTGTGACTCAGTACCACCCAGCACTGGAGCAGCTGAAACACGTTCTGATAGGGTTTTGGCTACCTTTCATTGTGCCCTGAATTGAGGAATGTCCTGCCCACTACTCTATCCACATCTCCTATTGTGGTATTACATCATCTATCAAACCTACAATATTCTCCTCCAGCCCTGCTCCCAATCCATTGTGTCTATGTCCATTACAAGGATATGAGACTGAGGTAACATCGGTCCCATACATCCTCCCATCACTGGCTACCTCAAGTCAGTCACAAGCAATGTCTATCCGAACAAATGCAGGTCTTCTTGTGAAAGCAGTAACGTGATCTACAAGCCAATCATCAACCACTGTGCTGCATTCTGTGTGGGTGTGACAACCGACAAATTGTCTGCCTGCATGATTGGCCACTGACAAATGTGCTCGCATCACTCAGTTGTTGAGCACACTGTCCAACACAGCAATCTTCACTTAATGACTCCTCCATTGCTGTGCCATCTGAATCCTTACTACGAATACCAGATTTTCTGAACTGTGTATGTGGGATCTCTCCTTGCAATATATCCTATGTTCCCATAACCCACCTGGCCTCAACTTTGGTTAGTCATTTTTCTTCAACTGCCTATCACCTGTTCCCACTCCAATAACATACAGCCTTCTATTTTTCCAGTGCAATCAAGATTTTTTACTTCATTCTCTTACTTCTGCCTGCTTAATTCCCTCCTCTCACTGCCGCATAACTGCCCAACTGCACCTAACTTCACTATGCTCTCCTCAACACATCGCTGCATGCTCCTACAAGTAGGATATTACTGTGAATTGTGTTTGTTTGAATGTGTGTGAGTGTTGCCTATTTCAGAAGAAGGTCCTTCGGCTGTAAGCTTATTTGTAATGTGTGCATCTTACCGTCATGTGTGAATTTAATGTAGATGCATATGAATATAGTTTCATTTCAATGTAGATTCATTTTAATCAAGATATGTAGGCAGACCTTTTCCCACATATTCCAATGATACCTTGCAGCACTATATAGATCAAATAATTTACATTTTATAAGCTACTGAGTGACAATGGACCATACAGCATAAGGCATCAAAATTCCCAGTACTAGCAGCATGACCAAAGCTGGTGTTTGCTAATTTAGTAACTGGAGTCTCTATAGAAAACTATATCCTTGCACATATTACATTATGCAGCCATAATTTATATTTCAAATGCATATATGAATTCATGTGGAGGTATTGAATAGGATTGGGGGAAGAGAAGTTTGTGGCACAACTTGACTAGAAGAAGGGATCGGTTGGTAGGACATGTTTTGAGGCATCAAGGATTCTGATGGTTATGAACTGCAGATTGAAACTGAAGAAACTGCAAAAAGGTGGGAATTTAAGGAGATGGGACCTGGATAAACTGAAAGAACCAGAGGTTGTAGAGAGTTTCAGGGAGAGCATAAGGGAACAATTGACAAGAATGGGGGAAAGAAATACAGTAGAAGAAGAACGGGTAGCTCTGAGGGATGAAGTGAAGGCAGCAGAGGATCAAGTACGTAAAAAAACGAGGGCTAACAGAAATCCTTGTGTAACAGAAAAAATATTGAATTTAATTGATGAAAGGAGAAAATATAAAAATGCAGTAAATGAAGCAGGCAAAAAAGAATACAAACGTCTCAAAAATGAGATCGACAGGAAGTGCAAAATGGCTAATCAGGGATGGCTAGAGGACAAATGTAAGGATGTAGAGGCTTGTCTCACTAGAGGTAAGATAGATACTGCCTACAGGAAAATTAAAGAGACCTTTGGAGAGAAGAGAACCACTTGTATGAATATCAAGAGCTCAGATGTCAACCCAGTTCTAAGCAATGAAGGGAAGGCAGAAAGGTGGAAGGAGTATATAGAGGGTTTATACAAGGGCGATGTACTTGAGGACAATATTATGGAAATGTAAGAGGATGTAGATGAAGATGAAATGGGAGATAAGGTACTGCGTGAAGAGTTTGACAGAGCACTGAAAGACCTGAGTCGAAACAAGTCCCCGGAGTAGACAACATTCCATTAGAACTACTGATGGCCTTGGGAGAGCCAGTCATGACAAAACTCTACGATCTGGTGAGCAAGATGTATGAGACAGGCGAAATACCCACAGACTTCAAGAAGAATATAATAATTCCAATCCCAAAGAAAGCAGGTGTTGACAGATGTGAAAATTACCGAACTATCAGTTTAATAAGTCACAGCTGCAAAATACTAACGCGAATTCTTCACAGACGAATGGAAAAACAGGTAGAAGCGGACCTCGGGGAAGATCAGTTTGGATTCCGTAAAAATGTTGGAACACGTATGGCAATACTGACCCTACGACTTATTTTAGAAGCTAGATTAAGAAAAGGCAAACCTATGTTTCTAGCATTTGTAGACTTAGAGAAAGCTTTTGACAACGTTAACTGGAATACTCTCTTTCAAATTCTGAAGGTGGCAGGGGTAAAATACAGGGAGCGAAAGGCTATTTACAATCTGTACAGAAACCAGATGGCAGTTATAAGAGTCGAGGGGCATGAAAAAGAAGCAGTGGTTGGGAAAGGAGTGAGACAGGGTTGTAGCCTCTCCCCGATGTTATTCAATCTGTATATTGAGCAAGCAGTAAAGGAAACAAAAGAAAAATTCGGAGTAGTTATTAAAATTCATGGAGAAGAAGTAAAAACTTTGAGGTTCGCCGATGACATTGTAATTCTGTCAGAGACAGCAAAGGACTTGGAAGAGCAGTTGAACGGAATGGACAGTGTCTTGAAAGGAGGATATAAGATGAACATCATCAAAAGCAAAACGAGGGTAATGGAATGTAGTCAAATTAAATCGGGTGATGCTGAGGGGATTAGATTAGGAATAGAGACACTTAAAGTAGTAAAGGAGTTTTGCTATTTAGGGAGTAAAATAACTGATGATGGTCGAAGTAGAGAGGATATAAAATGTAGACTGGCAATGGCATGGAAATCGTTTCTGAAGAAGAGAAATTTGTTAACATCGAGTATAGATTTAAGTGTCAGGAAGTCGTTTTTGAAAGTATTTGTATAGAGTGTAGCCATGTATGGAAGTGAAACATGGACAATAACCAGTTTGGACAAGAAGAGAATAGAAGCTTTCGAAATGTGGTGCTACAGAAGAATGCTGAAGATAAGGTGGGTAGATCACATAACTAATGAGGAGGTATTGAATATGATTGGGGAGAAGAGAAGTTTGTGGCACAACTTGACTAGAAGAAGGGATCGGTTGGTAGGACATGTTTTGAGGCATCAAGGGATCACAAATTTAGCATTGGAGGGCAGTGTGGAGGGTAAAAATCGTAGAGGGAGACCAAGAGATGAATACACTAAGCAGATACAGAAGGATGTAGATTGCAGTAGGTACTGGGAGATGAAGAAGCTTGCGCAGGATAGAGTAGCATGGAGAGCTGCATCAAACCAGTCTCAGGACTGAAGACCACAACAACAACAACAACATACGAATTCATCTTGTGATAGTGAATGAAATGGAATCTGCATAGCATATGCCACTTTTGTCTTTAAATCTCCACAGTGCATAGTCTGTGACAATATTCCTAAATAAATGAACTGTTGCATGCATCTTCCTGGAATGTCTATGAGTGTAAACATATATTACATCTTTTAACCCTCTCTTTCGCTGTGAAAAGGGACTGCTTAGGTAAGAGTACATTCTAAACTTGCAAGAAACAACTGAATGGTAAGTGTACCAGAAATTAGTTAACAAGGAATCGGTTTTGTGTTTGTAAAGCTAGGGTGATCATTCAATGTTTGCTATAAACTGAAACAAAAGTGAAAAATTTTGCTTTAATTCATACCTCGTGCTTGCACCACCTATTCCCAAATATCATCACATATTTGCAAAGCTGTTCTGGCCATGAAAAAAGTTAAGTTACTTACGGAAACAGTATTACCTTCCACAATTATAAAACTAGCAATTTTGCACTGCTCACAATATTAACTTGATGTCTTTTCTATGCAAATATGTGTTGCACAACATTCATTTCTGTTGATTTGTTCTCATGCTGGGACTAATAGATTAATGAAATAATAATGAAACAGCATTTGATTGCTGATAACACAGAAGTTACTCAAAACCAGATTTCAAGGTTAAAAGCCACACTCAGTGATACCAGATTCAAGAGGTAGCTATTTAAGTGCTCCAAACCTGTAAAGGATACACAAATGGAAGACATGAAGAAAGGTAATGTTTCATTAACCCTAGAAACACCAAGATGTTTTAGGTTACATGGAGCACCAACCAAGGGCAAATTTTGACTGTGTTACAATTAGTTGTAAATCTTGCAATTTGTTGTAATATGTATTTATTTTATGTAATTCTGTTTCCATTGAGATATTAGTTTAACAGGAAATAGTAACAACATAATTGAAATCATAATTTTTTAACTCTCATAGGTTGAATACAACAACCAAGAATGGTCAAATCTTGGTCAATGAAAGTTTGTGTAAACAAGATAAGAAGGTTTGTAATTGAATACAAAGGCTGTCTTAAGTTTCTATACACTCTTTGATCTATTAACTAAATAATACAGCTTTGTTATTGAGAGAAAGTTTCAAAAACAGAAATGAAAACACTTGCTAAACTACATGTTATTGTACGTTGAAAACTCTCGGAAAACACTTTTCACTTGGAGAGAATATTTTCACTTACAGATGACATTCACCTCATGCACACAAAACGATTGATTCTGAATTATTCTTACACAGATGGCGCCCACAGCTTTCACATGTTAACATGGTTTTTGTGATGTTGTCTCTTGCTCTCTGGTTACTTATATTCTTCAAACATAAGTGGCACCTTGCTTTCCTAGTTGGTTCTTCATTTGCTGCAATTTTGTTTACCTCTAGTTTCTTTCCTTGGATCTCTCCCATCACGCAAATAACAGGCAACTGGAGTCCTTTCAAATCCATGGCTCACTCTTGTACATATGGTTTCAAAAGTTCATAGCCTAATTCATGGAGATACCGTTTTCTGGTGTTTGGTTTCTCATTATTCCATGTTGGTGCATTCATCCTGAACATTGTGTATCACTTAACTGCAGCTGTATCAAGTAGGCTGTAGAACATTGACAGTGGGCATCTTCTCGTACCCCTTTTTGTTGAGTATGTCCTAACCATATGATCTATGGCATCCACTCCTCCCTTAGTGGAATTATAGTACATGTTTACATGTGTTTTCTTTTTTTGGTGTATCAACTTCTACTCCTGCATTATGTTGTTGTGTAGACAACATCAACAGATTTTTCTTTGGTTTTTCCTTTGTGATGGAAGAGACAATTGTTACTGGCGGCTTCTTAGAAGATGAGTCTGTGAATGTGAATTTGGAGGAACACAGCTCTGTGCCTGCTGTCGTCTTCAGTTCCTGCAGTACATGTTTTCTGTTTGATTTTAGTGTCCCAACCAATGCGTTTGTAGTCTTGATAGAGAATGTTTGCCAACTCCACAGAAGTGTAGAAGCACTCAGTTGTGACACTGTAGCCTGTATTCTTTATTGGATGTTCCCCATGAGTTAAAATTGTCTTTGAAAGCCTGCAGACTCCTACAGCTTCAACACAGTTTACCATTTATAAGTGACTTCAAATCTGCTGCAAAGTTGCAAATTGTCTGGATGAGACATCCTTGTATATGGTCAAGTTTCAGTTGACTGCTGACATGAAGCCTTATGTCATGTTCAGTGCAGGACAGAATAAGGCACAGACATTTATACAGCTTGTGAAGGGGCTTTATGAATGGCATTGCAAAGAGAACAGCACAAGATTTTTTAGAGAACAGCACAAGAAATTTTTGGGAACAGCTTAATGGATTGGAACAGAAAAGAAATGATGTGATAGAAGCATTTACGGACAGAACTCATAGGATTTTGAATCAGCCTTCAATGTTAAGGCAAAACTCAGAAGCAGGAAGAATAAATTTGCAAGAGGCTAGATGCTGCATGTGTTTTTTAAGAGGATTTCCAGGAAATAGGTCAAGGAGGACCAGTTGACAAAGGAACCGAAATCCATTTTCCTCTGAGATGAAATGTCATTGGTGTGGACATGTGGGCCATGTTAGGAAATAACTCCATCAAACTCCATATTATGAATGGAAAGTAGTGCATCATGCACAACAGTGTTGAAACTAGAAAGAAGAGACCACTTTGAGACAAATGTTCATCAAATGCCAAAGGGAACTCCGCAACTGACAGATAATGTTCCCAATAAAACAGAGCATCATGAAAACATATGCAGAGGTAGAATGCTGCTTGTGGGTCACAGTAAAAGGAACACAACATAGATTTTTGGTGAAGACAGGGGCTCATGTCAGAAGCTATACTAGACATCTTAGGTAGATGCCAAAGACTACACCATATAGGACACCTGGAGGAAAGACAATGATGTGACAGCATTGGGATCAACATGGTTCTCTTTCACTGTTGCAGTAAGAAATTTAGAGCAGCTTATGAAAATATTGTCACATTTTGGTGTTGGTTATTACACAACCCTGGACATTTTCTGGGTAGCCATAACACAAAAGTTGGTATTTTTCAGTGCAGAATTGAGCTTAATGGGATATTATCCCAGCTGGGAATGATGTGTACAAAATGAACAGCTTGTGTGTCCACTAAAGTTCAGTTTGCATGATATGATTTTGAGAGGTGTAGGAAAAAAGCATCTTGGTGACTGTGAGTATTGACCTACAAAGTTAAATGATGTGTGTTGTGGAGCTGTGGGAATATAATTACAAGATGAATACATTATAATGTTCTGTGTATTGTAGTGCAGTATATGCAAGAGAAATGGAAGGAGATTATACAGTTCTGGGGCATGTGGATAATTTTGGCTTGAAAGATGTCTCTATGCCAAAGGTTTCACTGATAGCCAACTTCGACATTCTCGAGATGGATGATTTAGATATGTCAAGTGGAGATGTTTGCCCCAGGCAGACCATCAACAAATGTACATTAAATTAGATTACACATTAATTTCTGCTGTAGCCAGAGAATGCAAAGCACCTTCAACCTTTCTAGGACTTATTAATTATTATAGTAAAATTTGTGAAGTGTTATGTTGAAATTACTGAGCAGGTATACCATTTATTAAGGACAGGAGCAAAAATATGCAGTAGTTTACTGACTCTTGGGCTGAGATGGACAGTTTGAAACAAACATTAAGGGGAGTTGGAATGCCCTATCTCGCCAATGTTAAATTTGCTAACTTTGTGTACCTTTTTCTTTGGAACTATTATCTTCAGAACTTTGAAATTCTGGCAGAGGTTTTCAGCATATATTGTGAGCCCACTGAACTAGAACCAATGTTTTCTTTTTGTTGGTATAGTATTTATGAATTTTTTACCATTAAGCCATTTTTTATTGGAAAAAGTATAACATAAACTTCCCTAGTTCAGAGAATAAGCCAGTTCTTGTCATGATTCTAGTTCAGTGGCCTCTTTGAACTGTTTTGCAGCATTTCTGAAAATTTGAATGTTGTTGGTTGAGTGGTTTATGAGATAAAGGTACATGTAACACTAAAAATGTCAAATGCCAGAAAATGCGATTAAAGTAATTTATTATGAAAATTCACAAATACCTTTTATTCTATTATCAAAAGTGTCCAGCAGAGTAATCAGGGTCATCTTCTAGTTCTTCTTCTTCACCTAGAAGCTTTCTTCTCCTTGCTGCCCTTGCTTTTTTTGTATTAAATTCAGCTGCATACTGAGCCTTCCTTACTCGCACGCTGTCCAGAAGCTGAAGACCTCTGATGGTGTTGATACCAGGAGCAATGCCGAGCCTTGCCATGACCTTTAGCCTACCCATATGACCATCATTGAATGAAATAACAGCATCACTGACTCCCCATTTCAATGTTTTTATCCCAACAAATACATTCTTAGGTACACGAGTCCAAATGAGGTTGTTGAACGACTCGTTTTGATTCTGGGTACAACCATGAAGACATTTTCGCAGAAGATCAGGATGCCCCAAGTCTCTATATATTGGTTTAATTACTTCCATAACAGCCAATGGAATATAATTTTTATGGTGATAAGGATCCCCAGTAGCTTGAGATTTTCTATAATTGCACCATGACTGAGGACCATCTGGACAAGCAAAATGTTGAGGATTATCATCAGTTGATGATCGATGTAAATATGTGGCCCATACAGCTTGTCTCATTTCCTGCAAATTATTTGCATTATTTCTTATTGCCATACCATAGTATTGTTGTAATTCATTTATAATTTTATCTGACAGGCGACCTCTAATGGTTTTACCATCTGACAAAATTTTGTCCTTCAGATTCTGTTTCAGTTTCCTTAGACGAGTGCCCATTCGTTTCTGAACATGACCGACACATTCTAGTTTAGTTATTGTCTTATTGACATATGGTATGGATTCTGTAACACTTTTGTATGCCTTGGAGTCCCCATCTCCAAGGAATTTTGTGTAAAATACTACCCGTTCTTTTTCTGATCTGCTAAACATTTTCACAGCAGCGGCAGCCTCCATGCCTCCACTCGTACCTTCATAATTCTTGCTACATATGTGAGCTGCTTCTATCTTACCAGATGCACAATGGTAACAATGTTTAGTGAGCACTTCATAGTCCAAAACTTTACCGCTGTCCACACTAGTAACAGTAGCAACAGCATTTTTGGATGTGTGACCCCTTTTCTGCCAGGTTCCATCAAAAGCAACAGGGATATCTGGGTTTCCTTCATTTATATATTTTGCTTCACTGGCAGCAGCTTTCATTGATAAATCTGCTACAGACTGAACAGCATCTCCTATCACTTCAGTGTAATTGTCAATTTTAGCAGGTGGAGGTGGAAGATTCATTATGGCACAAAATGTTTGAGCAGCAGTATGTCCTTTACCAATTGCTCTCATTGCATACATTAGCCTGATATTACTCTCAAACAAATTGCTACTGCATGTTTTAGAGCTCCAAAAACAGGTCTCATTTTCACAACTGGCACAAACTATAGCAATTTTGCAGGAAAGTCCTATAGATTTTGTTATGTTCATATCAAAAGAACCTCCACAAAGATTACAACACAAACATTTCTTCATAAACTCAGTAAAAACAGGAAAGTCGACTAAAACATATTGTTCATTAGAAGCTTCATCTGTAATTTCACTTGCACAGTTTGATAACTTCTTTTTTGATGCACTGGTGGGCGTGTCTCCTTCACACATCTCAGCTGTACAAACGTCAGAACTTTCACCAGCATCAACAGGTGCTGAAGCAGAATCACTTGAACAAACGTTATTTGTAAATCTATTACCGCGAAACTTTCGCTTTTTAAATAATGATGCACTCCTAGGCATCGTAGAAACTACGCACTCACCACTGAAAGTCAAAACAAGACAGATAACAAACTCCAAATGAGCGACAAACTAAACTCGAGGCTCAAAACAAACACTCACAGATCAAAAACTGAACAATAAACACAGCTAGTCGTAAAAACAATGGTACCTATGGAAGGATCAAAGATTCTACAACTGAAGAGTGAAATCCACAGCCTTCTATATGTAATGTTTTCGGAAATGCGAAGATTTAAATGTGTACAAATCACAAGATGGGTAACTTTGCTGGGCGCACATGTAATTTTGAAAAATTAAATAAAAATACTTCCAATTGGAATTTCTTAACAAATTTTGCACCATTTTAAGCAGAAAATTTCAAATTAAGTTATAAGGTTAAAAACTGAAAATGTGAATTTTTTCCATTTTCCGGCATTCCAACTCCCCTTAACAACAAATGCAGTATTGTTGTTCCCAACTTTGAAAAATAATAAATTCATCATGTTGTAGTGCCTCGAGAATTTTGGAGTAAATTCTAGACACACTCATATTTTCACTGTCTCTAACACACGTTATTTTAGAGATAAGGGTGATAAAGTAGGACTATGTCTACTGCCCCACAATTATGTGTGGACAGGATGGACGTGTATTGGGTAGACGATCGGCACTAGTAGGTAGTCAACAAGGCCACCTGAGAAGTTACACATACCGCCTATGGAGTAAACATATCTTACTCTGTGAAATAATAATAATAATAATAATAATAATAATAATAATAACATTCTTTGCACAAACATTTGATAGTTGTTCAAAGAAGAGGCTTTTATTCTCTCTCTCACTTACTGCCGTACAGTCTGGACAGTTATCTTGTTAAGCTTGGAGAGATTTATAAACAGTATGAGCTGAAAGATGATTGTAATAGAGTCTGTCGGTCTGGAAGGTGTCAATCTTATGAGAAATGTTTAGTGTATGAAAACAGCTACATATTATATATACTATGAAAATAAGTGTTCAAAGTAATTTCGAGTATGCTGAGAGAAGATTGGTGAAGTATCTCCGAGTAAGTTCGACAGCCAAAGGGGGAGTGTGAGTCTTGCAGATTAGTACCACATTACCACCTTAATCATTAGTAACTCCCAGAGTGTGACGTAAACTGTTTCGCTATCAGTGTATTCTCAGCTTTGATATGGATGGCAAGGAAAATCTGGAGGCATAAGCTTCGTGGCCATTCAACAAAGCGCAACAGAAGTATTCGGCAACATGAGATGTTGGCCGTCACCTATGGTATTGTGTACTTACTTTGTTACCTGTATGGAAGAAAATTTTAAGCTGTGACAGACCATGCTGCGCTGAAGTTATTGCTGGCTCAAAATATCCTTCAAGTAGTTAAACATGAGTAATTAGAAATGTTGGAATATTAAGACTGGTGGATAAGAGCATTTCAGAGTGGCAAGAGGCATGGTCAGCTGACACTGACTGCTGAGTATTTAGGACACAATGGCAGTTTATGACACATGAAAGCTTGTTGTGCAGAATGACAACCTGTGAACCATGCATTGTTGTACCTGCAGTTTTCATAGGAAGTACTAAGGCAAGCATATGACACTGTTTTGGCTGCCCATAGAAATGGGAGAACAACTGACTGACAAGTGAAAAATTTTGGTGGAGGACAAGGCGAGAGGATGCTCAACAACACGTTACAAACTGTATATCATGCATGCAACTTGCCAATTTCATCCACTCTTAATTGCCTTTGCAGAGATTGGACACTTCAATTGAACACTCAGAGGTAACCATTAATCTTGACGAAGATAGGTCACATTTTAGATTTTGTCACAATGGTTGCAGTAACAGATCACCATGGAATGAGCCCATGTGTTTGCCTGCTGAACAACTGGCTACTAAAATTCAGTGTTCCTGACACAATGATAATTAAACAATTATGCCATTTGATACACATCCACAAGTTTAGGACTAAACCTTTCCAATGTCATCAGGTTGTATGTGTGTCCATCATACAATGCTACTGTAAAATATACAGGAGTATTGTGCTCTCACCCTGTACATCCAGTATTTGAGGTAGTAAAGGTCTACTTGGGGAAAATATTGATTCAGTAAATAAATTATCAAACATACTGCACTATTTTGTCACAGAAGGTAAAAAAAGAAAATACAAAAGAGCTGAAGCATCAGGAACAGATGGAACAGCATGTCAGTAACTTGTGTCAGTATAAAGTCGTACAATGCATTTTATTGATGAATCCCTATGAACCTAATAGTGTACAAACCAGTCCTGAACGCAATATCAGGGACCTTATCAGGTCACAGAGATGACAACTGTCAATGTCAACTGCCAAAGAACAACCTCCATTGAGCATGTGGGGTGTGTTAATAGGACATCTGATATTGGCCAGTAGAATGACTGTAATAATGACGTATACATACACTTTTGGAAAGGGGAAGAATATTGATGCAAATTCCCTTCACCCTGATAGTGTACCTCCAGAGCCTCCATATTGCGCTGGTAGTTCTACTATATTGTTATTTTTACTGTACTTTATGGTTTTATAGACAAGATTACCATGTATTCTTGGTTCTCAAAAGGAGTACTGAAATGTCCGTTGAAACTTAACTTGCCTAATGTGTGTTTTATTGTGTGATAATATGTTGGTAAAGAGCTGTGGCTTATTTTTTGTTGCATGCTCTCAAGCCCGGTAAAGTTGCCCTGTTTATTTCCAGGTTCATTCACCAATCTCCCCAGCATCTCTCCAATTCCACGTTGACATACTGTATCAGAAAATTTCTACAGCAATTAGAAAGACTGGAATTAGTAATACTGATGTTTGAGCCTCATCTAATTATTTATCAGAGATAACCGCTCATTCATTTCTTCCTCGAATATAACTTTTGCACTTACTATTGAGTGGTAAAACATAATATTCACAATTATAAGTTTCCTTCATCTTTATTAAAGCAAGAACAATATTGGAGTCATTAACATTAAATTCTAACCCAGAGGCAATAAAAAATTCAGAGATAATGCAATGATAATGTTCACTTTCTTATATAAGGAGTAACATCTTTGGTTCCTAGACACAGCACAGTATCTGACACACTTAATTACAGAATAGAATGTGATACTACATAACACCTCTTCATAGGAACAGTAGTGAATGCACTATGGAATTGAACACTTGAAGCGGGAGTATTATTTGTGAGACAAAATGACACAATACTTACTTGTCACCAGTGGCAGTTGAGATTTTGGAAAGTAATAAATGAAGTACGGAAGTTACAAGACTCATTTGTGGAGTTTCAAAAAGAGGAGGAGATAGGGAGAGTGTAGACAGAAGTGCAAGGCTACACCTTACATATGAGAAGTTGGTGTGGCATGTACATCACGTAGTAAATGTGGCACCACATAAACTGATACAAAAGAAATGAAGATGGCGAATTGTAGACAGGAAGCTGCTGAAGAAAGTATCTGGTACAGTGGGCAATGGTGACATTCTGGAGGATAGGGCAAGTACAAGCAATAACTGACCCAAATAGGGCAATGGTGGATTGGCATAACATACATCTGACAAATCTGGAAAACAAAATATTTAATAAAATCAGGGTAGTACAGAAACTGACTATAGATTTGGCATGACATACAGAGGATCCTTTGGAAATACTGCACTGAAATTTATCTGAGGGGTGGAAAAATTTCAGAATTGTCCCTCTTATACAACTATTTCTGTGTGTTTGAGAATGTACAAAGCTAAATTAATTGAAAACTATTTATGTTGTTGTTATCATTGTCTGAAGACTGGTTTGATGCAGCCATCTGTACTACTGTATCCATGCATCATCTCCAAATTGCTACTGCAGTGTACCATGAAAACTGTGAGATGAATGGAATGGACAGTGTCTTCTGTGTTCATCTTAAATCATCCTTTCAAAACACAAGTAATGGAATGTTGACAAATTAAATTAAACAATGCTGTGGGATCTAGAGCCACTAAAAGTAGTAAAAGAGTTGTCATATCTGAGGAGTAAAATAACTGTAATAGGGAAAGTGGAGAGGATGTAAAATACACACCAGCAACGCAAGAAAGCATTTCTGAAGAAGAGAAATTTGTTAGTAGTGAATATAAATTTAAGTGTTAGCAAGTCTTTTCTGAAGCCATGCCTGGAGTGTAGCATTTTAAGGACGTGAAATGTGGGCAATTCAGACAAGAAAGCTTCAATTTAATATTCTACTCTGGTTTCTGTACAAGCTGCACACAACCTTTTGCTCCAAGTATTTTACCTCTGCTACCTTGGGAATTTCAGAAGGCGTATTCCAGTCAACATTATCAAAACTTTCGTTAAATCTGAAAATACTATAAATGTAGGTGTTCCTATCTTGAACTTATCTTGTAAGACAAGTCATAGAGTCAGTATTTTGCAACCATTACTTATGAATATTACCAAAGTATCAGTTTAATACCTGCCAGCAGTCACTTTCTTTGGAATTCAAACTGTGACATTCTTCTTTACACCTTAGGGCATTATGTCTGCCTCACACATCTTACACAGCAGGTGGGATAGTTTTGTCATGGCTGGCTTCCTCAAGGATAATCAGTAGTTCTGATGGAATGTTGTCTATTCCAGGGACTTTGTTTCGATTCAGGTCTTTCACTGCTCTATCAAATTATTATCACAGTACCATATCTTTCACCTTGTCATCATCTGTGTCCTCTTCCCTTTTTATGGTATAGCCTTCAAATTCATTTCAGTGTATAGCCCCTCTATATACTGCTTGTGCCTTTCCCATCATTGTGAATATCAAGAGCTCGGACATCGAGCCACTATTAAGCACAGTTGCATCTCCTCACTGCAAAGGCCTCCTTAAATTTCCATAAGCAGTATCTATTTGTCACCTAGTTATATATATTTCTATAGACTTACCTTTGGTATGTAATTATTGCTGCCTAGTCATCTTGCATTTTCTGTCACTTTCACTGTTTAGTCATTTTTGTTCCCTTTTGGATGCTTCGTTTCCTGCATTTTTGTATTTCCTCTGTTTATCGATTAAATTCACTATCTATAGAGAAAGTTACGGATTTCCACTAGGCCTCACTCTTGTTACCTATTTGATCCTCTACTCTCTTTACTATTGTATCTCTCAAAGCCACCCATTTATATTCACATAAATTATTTCTCAACTCAGCATCTCTTTTTCTCAACACACAGTAATCATACAGGTAAAATGAGATGTCATTTGTACAGTTTTTTTAACCAACTTCTGACTTTACATGCTGCCTTTGCACTAAAACTCACTATATGTAGAAAATTATAACAAAAGAGACTTAACTATCATAGGCAAATTTTTGTGTTTCCTCATACCTATATTTCATGAAGCTACATTATTAATCAGTAGTAAACAACTCCCTTTTGATATTATCTTATTACAAATATCATTTTACTTTGTTTTCAAGTACTTATTAACTGAACACATAATTTTTATATCACATTGTCATAGATAATAACTGTGAGCACTACAGTACTCCATTATCTATGCCTGTCACACAAATGAATATACTTTTCTAAATGACAAATACATTTGTCATTGTCACATTGACTTAAGATTTACCTATTGTTTCTACAGCTTAATGTGCTTACAGTAATGGAAAATGTATTTCAAGCTACAATTGAAAAAATCCAGTTGAGTTATAGCAAAAACACAAAATTTAAGAAAATTATTAGAATAAAAACTGTGTAAATATAATTAAATTTAAAAAAAAACTAGTATTCTATTTACCCTAAATGTTGAGATGTAGTTGAACTTTACCAAACACAAAGGGAATTTCTATGATTTCTTAATGTTAAATCTGTGATGTAGTAGAATCACAGGCAATCATTGGTAGAAACATGTGACAGTAAATTGTGGTTTCTTTGTCTCATAATGTACATAATCTAAAGAATTTGATTCAGAAAAAGGGAGACTCATCAAAATTTCAGTAAAATTTCACCATAAACTTAGAATAGCTGACGTTAACAAATAACATAATAATAATACAATTTTGTTATATATAGGTACAATAAAATTGCTCAAATTATCATTTCATCCTCTATGAATTCTTCTGCCAAATAGCAGCACTTCTCCCAAAGAATCTGCTGTAGCCTCGTTAAATATGTTTTTGACTTTTAACTTGGTATTTATTGCCATTCCCATATACTGTGGAGGCTGTGCATATAATTTCAACCGGTAGGTGGGTAGCATAAAATTATTTTTATTTCTCTTTCTATGTGTATCATTAAAATGACTCACCTTCAATAATTTTGTCTGCTGTCTAGGAAGATTATAATCTCATATATGTATATGGAGGGTACAGTTAGAATTTGTCCCCCCAGGGGGTCCACAACTCTTTTATGGATACGTTTGTGGCGAGCACGGGACCCCGAGCTAATGTGGCCTTCCTTCCTTTCTCGGCTGCATACCTTCCCTTTCCGCATCCTTCCCCATCCCCCATCTTGCCCCCCCCCCCCCCCCCCCCCGCCACCCACTCACCTCTGGCTCTTTCCTTCCCTTTCTCCCTCTCTGGGAGTATGGTTTATGCCTACGTCCAGAGGCGGACGCTCGTAAATGTACCGCATTCTTCGCCTTCTTTGCTTGTATGTCTTCATCCTTCCTTTGTCCTTCTCTTTTCCTTACCTCTTCTCTTTACCCTTTTCTCCGCTGCGGCATTTGAGACCTCTCTTCTTTCCTTTCCCTTTCTCATTCTTCCTCCCTGTGCGTAACTGAAGGCCGACCCACGCATTTTTGTGCGAAGCCGGTGACGAGTTAACGCGTAATTCCCCACCCCGGGTAGACAGGTAGGACACGTACGTATCCCCTGGTAATGGCCAGGCCCAGGGAGGGGTGATTACCCGAGCTGATACCTTCCGAAAGTGCCGATTAGTCCCTCCGTCCGTTTGTCGGGAGGTGTGACCTGAGGTGTGAACAATCACTTAAGGCGGGAGTGCCTTCAGAAAGGGCCACCACAAGGGAGGAGCGCTCCATCGGAGATGCCGGTAATCATGGGGGATTCTTCCGCAATGGTTTCCTCACCTTCCACTATGTCTGCTCACAAGTGTAAGTTCACTGAGTCTCAGCCACAGAGAGTTCTTCCATCGTTGCCACAGTTCCTTGTTGTTTCTCGGTCTGATGCAGGTCATGACTCCTCTGCGGTCAACCCTTTCATCATTCAGAAAGGTGTCGACGCAATTGCAAGTCCTGTAAAGTCTTGTTCCAGATTATGGAATGGCACCTTGTTGTTAGAAACAGTCAGTGTCCTCCAGGCACAAAAATTTCTGCATACTTCACTGCTCCACACCTTCCCTGTCTGGTTTGAACCACACTGCACTTTAAATTCCTTGCGTGGAGTCGTTTATACACGCTCCCTTGATGGGTTCTCTGACAAAGAAATTCAGCACTACGTATGTGACCAGGGCATAACGGCTGTTCATAGAGTTATGAAAAGGATTGACACGAACCTCATTCCAACCCGCACTGTCTTCTTGACATTTGACAAAGTTCAACTCCCATCGAAAATCAAAGCAGGCTATGAGATAATTTCTGTTTGCCCTTACGTCCCAAACCCTACGCGTTGCTATCGGTGTCAGCGGTTCAATCACACCAGCCAGTCCTGTTCCAATCCAGCCAAATGTGTTACGTGTGGCAAGGATGCCCATGAGGGTGCTTGTCCACCTCCATCCCCTCGCTGCATCAACTGTATGGGTGACCAAGCTGCTTCCTCTCGTGACTGCCCCGTTTTTAAGGACGAAAAGCTCATCCAGGAAATCAGAGTGAAGGAAAAGGTGTCGACCTTTGCTGCTCGAAAATTATTCGCCACTCGACAGCCCACCGTGCCTCAGACAGGAAAATACAGCACTGTCCTTGCTTCTCCTCGGCCAACAAAGGAGGCGGCCACACAGACTTGCGACCTCACCTTTAGTGCCACGGTCGTCAGATCCGCCAGCGCAAAGATCGCCCGTTCAACCTCATCACTTTCGCCTGCCCACTCTATGGCTCAGCCTTCATCGGGTTCTGCTAAATCTCGAGCCCACAAGTCAGACACCAAGACTTCGAAAAAAGAGCATACTTGTGAAGATTTTTTACGTACCCCAACTTCACAACCATCGGTTCCTCCTCCATCTAAACATCATACTTCCAAGAAGGCTAATAAGAAACCCAGTTCATCTCCTTCTCCGCCAAGGCGTGTCTCATCTACAGCACCACCTGGTGGAAATCGCCCTCGGCCGTCTTCTGTGTCGCCAAGGCGCACTGCTGGTGGCCGATCAACCGGCCGATCGCTGGTGGCAGGAGCTGCTCCTGAACAACCTATGGACCAGGATCTTCTGCCTTTGGCTGAATGCCATTCCATGCTATCGGTCGCAAGCTCTGAGCAGTCGTTGAGTTGACAGCAAGCTTGGTCACATTCCTCCATTTTCTGTTCACCCTATGTCCATTATCCACTGGAATATCCACGGCATTCGAGCCAATCGGGATGAATTGTCGATCCTCTTACGATCCTACTCGCCGGTCATCTTCTGTCTTCAGGAAACAAAGCTGCATCCCCATGACCACTTTATTCTCCCTCATTTTCAGTCTGTCCAATATGATCTCCCCTCTGTTGAAGGCACTCCAGCCCATGGAGGACTCATGATTCTTCTCCATGATACTATCCATTATCACCCAATCCACTTAAACACTTCCTTGCAAGCTGTTGCCGTCCGTCTTTCCCTTTCCAGATACACGTTCTCTCTTTGTACTGTATACATTCCATCGTCCACACCAATGGCACGAGCTGATCTCCTTCATCTTCTTGGTCAGCTTCCACCACCCTATTTGCTGGTTGGGGAATTCAGTGCCCACCACGTGCTTTGGGGATCTCCACATCCTTGTCCACGTGGCTCACTATTGCTAGACGTCTTCCACCAAACGGATCTAGTTTGCCTCAACACTGGGATCCCTACATTTTTGTCTGCCTCCAAGACAAATTTATCTCATTTGGATCTTGTGGTCGGTACTGTTCCACTAGCTCGGCGCTTCGAATGGTTCGCCCTTGATGATACACACTCGAGTGACCACTTTGCATGTGTCCTTAGACTGCAGCCTCAACTGCTATATATGCGCCCACGACGCTGGAAGTTTGCCCAAGCAGATTGGACACTTTTTTCGTCTCTAGCGACGTTCGATGACCGTCACTTTCCCAGCGTCGACGATGAGGTCACACATATTAGCGACGTTATTCTTACAGGTGCGGAAAGTTCAATACCATGCACCTCCGAATTGCCCTGGCACCCCCCAATTCCTTGGTGGAACGAGGCATGCCGTGACGCAATACGTGAGCCACGACGTGCTCTTCGCGTTTTCCGCCAGCATCCTACTTTGGCCAACTGTATCCGCTATAAGCAGTTCCGTGCGCGATGCCGTCGTGTCATCCGCGATAGCAAGAAGGCAAGCTGGAAATTCTTTATTAGCTCATTTAACACCTTCACTCCCTCCTCGGAAGTTTGGAGTTGGCTTCGACAGTTCTCAGGCACGCCTAGTTTCTCCCCTGTCTCTGGGCTCACTGTCACGCATGATACATTCGTGGACCCCGTTGCAATTTCTAACTCATTGGGTCAGCACTTTGCTGAGATTTCTAGCTCTTCAAATTACCCGCCAGCATTTCTCCCGAAGAAACGTGCAGCGGAAGTGCGACATCTTGCTTTCTCCTCTCAAAATCGCGAAAGCTACAATACTGTTTTCTCCATGCGGGAACTCTGACATGCCCTCTCTTCTTCTCGCTCCTCCGCCCCAGGACCGGATGGTATCCACGTCCAAATGTTGCTGCATTTATCAACCCATAGTCTGCGTTACCTCCTTCGCCTTTATAATCGATTTTGGACTGACAGTACTTTTCCCAGACGATGGCGGGAAGCTATCGTCGTTCCTGATCTGAAACCTGGGAAGGACAAACATCTCCCCTCTAGCTATCGCCCCATTTCTCTCACGAGTAGTGTCTGTAAGGTTTTGGAGCGTATGGTGAATTGCTGTTTAGCTTGGTGGCTGGAATCCCGCAGTCTTCTAACACCTGCCCAATGCGGATTCCGAAAGCATCGTTCTGCAGTTGACCATCTTGTAGCTCTCTCCACGTATATCATGAACAATTTTCTCCGGAAACGCCAAACAGTAGCAATATTTTTTGATCTGGAGAGAGCATACGATACCTGTTGGAGGACATGCATCCTCCGCACACTGTTCTCTTGGGGCTTTCGAGGTTGGCTGCCCCTTTTTCTCCACGAATTTATGGCAGAGCGCACATTTAGGGTGCGGGTGAACACTACTCTCTCCCGTACTTTCTCCCAAGAAAACGGGGTACACCAGGGCTCCGTGCTAAGTGTAGATCTGTTTGCCATTGCCATAAATCCAATTATGGATTGTCTCCTTCCTGATATCTCTGGCTCCCTCTTTGTGGACGATTTTGCGATCTACTGCAGCTCTCACCGGACAAGCCTTCTTGAACGACGTCTACAAGGATGTCTCGATCGCCTCCACTCTTGGAGCATCGAAACCGGCTTCCATTTTTCTCCTAGTAAGACCGTTTGTGTTAATTTTTGGCGATGTAAGGAGTTCCTTCCACCCTCCTTACATCTAGGTCCTGTCAACCTTCCGTTTTCAGACGTCGCTAAATTCTTGGGTCTTATGTTTGACAGAAAACTGTGCTGGTCCTCCCACGTTTCCTATCTTTCGGCTCACTGTCTGCGATCCCTCAACACCCCCCGTGTCCTGAATGGCACCTCCTGGGGAGCGGACCGAGTGGTCCTTCTCTGCCTCTATCTCGCGTTAGTGTGCTCGAAATTGGACTATGGAAACATAGTCTACTCCTCTGCTCGGCCGTCTATTCTTCGGCATCTCGACTCTATCCACCACCGTGTATTATGTTTAGTGTCTGGAGCTTTTTACACCAGCCCTGTGGAAAGCATTTAGGCTGAGACTGCTGAACCTCCGCTGTCGAATCGGCGAGCAGTCCTTCTGAGTCGTTACGCTAGCCATCTGTCTTCCATGCCTGCTAATCCAGCCCATGACATTTTCTTCGATGCCTCCTTTGATGAAGGGTATGCAGGCCGCCCCTCCTCCTTACTACCACCGGGAGTCTGCTTCCGTCAACTGCTCCATTCTCTTTCCTTCCGCTTGCCTAAAACCTTCTTGACAACTTGGGGTACAGCACCGCCTTGGCTCCGTCCACGGATTTGCCTGCTCCATGACCTTTGTCGATTTCCCAAGGATGGTACCCCTTCACTTGTTTATCTTTGGGCATTTGCTGCTCTATGTGCACAAATGACGGACGCCACATTTATTTACACCGACGGCTCGAAAACATCGTTAGGTGTAGGGAGTGACTATATTGTTGGCGACACCCAAAATCCCTTTCGGCTTCCTGACCAGTGTTCGGTTTATACTGCGGAGCTTTACACTGTTCTCCAGGCTGTCCACTACATCCACCGCCATCAGTGGATACAGTACGTAATCTACTCAGATTCTCTCAGCTCTCTCGTCAGTCTCCAAGCTCTTTACCCTGTGCACCCTCTGGTCCACCGGATTCAGGACTGTCTGCGCTTGCTCCACCTGGGGGGCGTCTCGGTAGCGTTCCTCTGGCTCCCGGGACACGTTGGTATCTGTGGAAATGAGGTGGCCGATATTGCAGCCAAGGTTGCAGTCACTCTTCTTCGGCCAGCTATCCCATCGATTCCCTTCGCCGATCTACGGAGCATTTTATGTTGTCGTGTTGTTCATTTATGGCACGCGCATTGGTCGAAACTTCCCCATAATCAATTGCGAGAAGTGAAAAATTCCTTGTGCTTGGTCGTCTTCCTCCCGCACGCGTCCTCGGGAGGAGGTAATTTTAACTAGACTCCGGATAGGGCACTGTCTTTTTAGCCATCGACATCTTTTAAGCGGCAATCCTCCCCCACTCTGACCCCACTGCTCTCAGCTGTGGATGGTAAGACACCTTTTAATTGAGTGCCCCTATTTTACTCCGTTACACTCCTGTCTACAGCTATCGCCTGATATATCGTCTATTTTAGCGGATGACACGCACTCAGCCGATCGCGTTCTCAAGTTTATTAGTGCCAGTGAAATAATGTCAGTCATTTGAAGCTTTTTTTGGGGACAACCAACCCCTTTCTGTAGTGGATTTTTAAGCCTGCCTTCTGATTTTAGTTTCTCCAATTTTATGACTTTCGTTCCCATTGCTGCTGGTTTCCATTTTCGGTTTTTTACTGTTTCCTAAGTCACGGACCGGGTGCTAATGACCATAGCAGTTTTGTGACCTAAAACAAAAAAACAAAAATAAAATTAAAAAAAAAGTTAGAATTTGTACTTTCCAAAAGACTCTGTTTGCTGTGTAGTATATATGTACAAGACAATTTTTTTTTTTTTTTTTTGCCAGTGGCATTGAGACAAGCGTTCATTTCATAGTGCTGTGGAATGTGGGAAAAAAGCCGCAAATTGGCGTTCATAAGAAGAAGAACAACACCAAAAATTCAACTGTAAGAAATTGTCCACACGACCTGCCACTGATGATGCCTTGCAGAAAATAAAGGCGAAATGCATATGGCACTAAAATTGTGTTTTATTTAGTTAGTGTCAGAGGGTCCATAAATAAAAATTATCAATATACCGTAATACATCTTAAAAGGTTTTTCAACTCAGTCACAGTACGTTTATGTGTTGTTATATCAAAATCTGCATTCAGATCTCCACCAATTACTATGTCATAATGCAACCATCCGGTCCCTCTTAGTACATCTAACAGCATGTCCTATTTTTCTAGAAATACATTGATGATACCCTTAGGCGACCTGTAAAGGGATACTATTACTAACTTAAAACTGTCCATAACTATACTAGTGGCTTCAAAGTTCTGTTCCTCACACAAAAAATCTAGGTCCAACTTAACAATGGAGCAGCTGAATGACTGGTTAATATGTATTGCCACACCACCTCTCATATGCAATTTTCTACAGTAAGTATTTGCTACATTATAGTTATCAAGTTTGGCAACCAGTAGTACACTCTCAGTAACCCAATGTTCACTCAGACAGAAAATATCAAATTTGTTATCTAGTCCAAAACTGTTTACAATAAATTCTTTACCTATTAGTCCTTGAACATTCAGATAGCAAATTTTAAGATCATAATTGTTGTTTGTTTTAGATTGAACGTTGTTGATCAACATATGGAATAAAACATTTTTGTTATATATCAGTTCATTGTGGAGCTTGCTCTTCCTGGCACTTGAAATTTTTAGGCCCTGAGTTCTCCATATGAGTTGATTAGCCATTTGTCACATGTGATTATAAGTGGAAAAGTTTCACTAAATATTTCAAGAAAGCTAATTAGGAATTTGTTAAAATTACTATTACTCAAAACACAGCCATTGTAAAGCCATTCAACCTCTTTTAACTTATTTCTAAATGGAACTGAATTTTTTCATAGAAGTTGCTTTTCATATGGCTTTTATTGGATGAAATTTCTCTGTAAATTTTTGGTATTTCAATGAACAAAGCAGGGTGGTCATAGATTATTAAATCTATGCATAATTTACAAATGTCTTCAAATACATTATTTGTTAGAATATTATTAGTACAGGCCACTAACTGTGTGTTTACTCTAGTGGGTTGCATGAAGTTTACTTTGAAGCCAAAGTTTTTTAGAAAGTCAGTTAATTTGGACACATCATAGACTTCAACTATTATATTAATATTGAAGTCAGCAGCTGTTACTATCTTTTTCCATTTTTTGTTACTGAACTCTTCAGGCAGGTAATGAAATTTCACCAGAAAAGCTTCAGTAGTAGTTTTCTCTTGTGCTCTATAAAAAGAAACTAATATGACATTATGTTCTCTCAGCTCAGTATAGCAGATTTCAAATATACACTCTTCATTCAAACGTTTAAAATCATTTCTTATTTCATATTTTATATCAGTGTGAGTAAGTATGCTGGAGCCTCAATGTGATTTCTCTCATCTACCAAAGCTGATGGCTAATTTAAAATATTCAACGTTTTTAAGAATTTTAATATTGTCAAATGTAGGTGGATGTTCATTGAGGCAAATAACTTTGATATTTCTACATTCTGACAGAATAATTTATAATTTGTCCACTTTACGACTTTTGTTTGAAATGTCAAAAGTCAGACCATTTATATTCAAGTGCATTATGTAGGGACAGTCTTTCCTACTTATGAACTCAAGCATACTCTTTCTGGGGTACCATTTTTGTCTTGTGATTTTTGTTACCAAATATTTTTTCTCATCCAGATCATTTCTTATAAGTTTCCCCTATTTTTCAGATTTTTTCATGTATCTGCGAACATTTTTCGAAGATTTTATATCATAACCTATTGAAATTAAGACAGTCCTACACTAATATATATTCTTAACAATTTATTCAGATTTATAAACAGAGCTTGTCGATTGTTAGTTTTTGTTTGTATCACAGTTTATTCTCTGTATATATTGATTACTGACTGACCTTCTGTGGACACCACCACTCACCATGACTCTTGACATTTTGTTGAGTTTACTGGCAGCTTGAACTCAGTTTCTTGTTTCGCTTACAATTTCCTTTTTAGTGTTGCTTCTAAGGGAATTTATACCTTTGTAATTCTTTTGGGATGCTTCTGCTGAACAATCTTGTGGGCCATATATGTTCCTAAAGTGTTTCTTCACCTGCTGGGTCTTGATTACTGGACAAACATCTATTTTGGAATTAGGCACAACAGTGTTTCATAGCAAAGAATTTCCTATAACCAGGAATGCAATGCTTTTGCTCTGTTTCTCTTTACTGAGATGTTTTGAATTCTTTTTACTGTATGTTACACATCTCAGCTGTATTGCAAGGATCTGTACTCTCAAATTCCTTGAGGGGAGTAGTGCTCCCCACAGCCCCCTTCCATCCACCCCTTCACTTCACTCTTGCAGATGATTGTGGCATTGTGAATAACAAATTGGATTGGGTGCAAACTTTACTAAATTTCTTGTATGAAAGAATGGTTATAACTAGGTTACTACAATTGTTGGGGGACAGTTTGAGTGATACAAGAACTGAAGTAGCAATGTTACAAAAAGCAGTTCACCATGCAAATAACTGATGATTAGGTCCTGAGCTGCTACTACCACAACGGTTCCTACCCAAAAAAACTACAGCATGGCTGAACAGCTGATTTGCAGCATATAGCTGAGCTTACGGAACGAAGGTTTTCGCTATTCCACCACTTGTGAACTGATGTAATCTTGCTTCATCTGTATTTATTCCATACCTGGTGCATTTCACAGTAGTGAGTACAGATGTACACCTCCAATACTTTACAGTACATACTTTGCAGAGAAGTAAAAAGCTATGTGAAAACTGGTATGGGTAAAGACACAAGAAGTGCTGCTAATATAGGAGGGAAAGGAGACCTATGTGATGATGCCAGCAGAAGAGTTACCACATTGTGAGGGAGTCAGACAGTTTGCCTTATGTAACAAATCCAGAGAATCAAAGTTGCCACTCACCATACAGCAGAGATGCTGGGTCATGATAGGCACAACAAAAAGACTCACACAAATGTAGCTTTTGACCATTAAGGCCTTTGTGTACGTGTGTCTACTGCTGACACACACACACACACACACACACACACACACACACACACACACACACACACACACCGCACGCAAATGCAACTTCCACACACATCTGCAGTCTCAAAGAACTGAAACCACACTGCGACCAGCAGCACCAGTGCATGGTGGGAGTGGTGACTGGGTGGGGGTAAGGAGGAGGCTGGGGCGGGAAGGGGGAGGGATAGTATGGTGGGAGTGGTGGACAGTGATGTGTTGCAGTTTAGACAGAGGGCAGGAGAGAAGGTGCTGAGGGGGAGGGGGTAAGTAGTGGAATGAGAGAAATAAAAATAAAGTAGCATAAAGGAGAGAAGTAAAAAGAAATTAAAAGAATGGGTGTGGTCGTGAAATGACGGCTATGTAGTGCTGGAATGGGAACAGGGAGGGGGCTGGATGGTTGAGGACAGTGACTAACAAAGGTTGAGGCCAGGAGGGTTATGGGGACATAGGATGTATTGCAGGGAAAGTTCCCAACCGCACAATTCAGAAAAGCTGGTGTTGGTGGGAAGGATCCATATGGCACAGGCTGTGAAGCAGTCATTGAGATGAGGGGCATCTTGTTTGGAAGCATGCTCAGCAACAGGGTGGTCTACTTGTCTTATGGCCACAGTTTTTCGGTGGCCATTCATGCAGACAGACTGCTTGTTGGTTGTCAAGCCTACATAGAGTGCAGCACAGTGGTTGCAGCTTAGCTTGTAAATCACATGACTGGCTTCACAGGTAGCCCTGCCTTTGATGGGATAGGTGATGTTAACGACCGGACTGGAGCAGGTGGTGGTAGGAGGATGTATGGGACAGGTCTCGCATGTAGGTCTATTACAGGGGTATGAACCATGAGGTAAGGGAATGGTAGCAGGGTTTGTGTAAGGATGGACGAGTATATTGTGTAGGTGGATGGTGTAATATCGTGGTAGGAGGGGTGGGAAGGATAGTGGGTAGGACATTTCTCATTTCAGGGAACAATGAGAGACAATCAAAACCCTGGTGGAGAATATAATTCAGCTGCTCATACCCCTGTAATACACCTAGATGCAAGATCTGTCCCATACATCCTCCTACCACCACCTACTGTAGTCCAGTCACTAACTTTACCTATCACATTAAAGCAGGGCTACCTGTGAAACCAGTCATGTGATCTACAAGCTAAGCTGCAACCACTGTGCTGCATTCTATGTAGGCATGACAACCAACAAGCTGTCTGTCCGCATGAATGGCCACCGACAAACTGTGGCCAAAAAACAAGCGGACCACCCTGTTGCTGAACACACTACCAAACATGATATCCCTTATCTCAAAGACTTCTTCACAGCCTGTGCCATGTGGATCCTTCCCACCAACACCAGCTTTTCTGAACTGTGCAGGTGGGAACTTTCCCTGCAATACATCCTATTTTCCCGTAACCTTCCTGGCCTCAAAATTCATTAGTCACTGTCCTCACCCATCCAGCCCCCTCCCTGTTCCCATTCCAGCACTACACACCTGTCATTTCACTGCCACACCCAGTCTTTTAATTTCTTTTTATTTCTCTCCTTTACACTACTTAGCCCCTCTCCCCCTCTGCACCTTCTCTCCTGCCCTCCGTCTTAACTGCAACACATCAGTCTGCCACTCCCACCACACTATCCCTCCCCCTCTCCACCCCAGCCTCCCCCTTACTCCCACCCAGTCACCACTCCCATCATGCACTGGTTCTGCTGCTTGCAGTGTGGTTTCAGTTCTCTGAGACTGGAGACGTGTATGCAAGTTGCGTTTGCGTGAGTGTGTGAGTGTGTGTGTGTGTATGTGTTTGTACTGCTGACAAAGGCCTTAATGTCCAAAAGCTATAATTGTGTGAATCTCTTTGTTGTCCCTATCACAACTCAGCATCTCTGCTATATGGTGGGTAGCTACTGTCCTTCTCTGGTATTGTTACATTCCAACCTGGATTTTCCATTGTTAGAAGTTTGCCTCATGTGGATGATTCAGACTAAGACACAATCATGTTATTTATAACAGTTCCTGGGCAAGGCAGAAGCAGCTGAATAATTGAGAGAAGTGTTGTTGCCACACCCTTATTTTGAGAACATGGGCATTCATTTAGTTTTGTATCACTGTTTCCTTAGAAAATATTAAGTAAATTTTTACAAGCAATGAAAGCCAAGGAGCATGACCAGAATGAATTTACAAGATATCAGATTGCTAATTAATGGTAGAAACAGTTACATAGTGGGCAAGGCATACTGTCTCCCAGCTACCATCATGGAGCAGCTCACATAATGTGACATATTCTATGTTGTATTGGCCATAAAAGGCCATACATATGTTACCAACCCATTACATAACTTTCTGAAATAAGACCCTAAACCCAGACATACATTCTTTAAATGAATTCAAAGCACAAAAAAATCCTTCAGTAGATAGAACAACATTACAAAAGAGAACTCCACGTCATCATGACTATAAGTGTACAGACTTAGAGTGCTATATTAGAGTTGCTTGGCTTATGGCAGGTGCAGTCTGCACAAAATACAAGGCCTGTACACCCTTCAAACTGCTGGTACGTAACATACTTGCTGACTGGTTTATCAGTAAAAGTAAGAATTATGTAAATTAGATTTAGAATAATAGGCTACCTCTGATATGAGAAGAAGTAAGCAAGCTTGTGAACTCTAGACTGCTTTGGAATGGCACATGAAAAATTAGTTTAAAGGAGAAACATTTATGTATAAAATGTGGAATTATAGTACTGACGACACACTCTCACAAATTACTGTGTTGAGTGGATGACCCTTTCTTCAGTTTCTGCTATCCCACTGGTTAGGCATTGTTTTGGTTGGCAGGAGAGCCAACACCGTGTTACTAGAGGAGGCCGAAAGGCACGCGTTTTAGCTCACGCAGGCTGGCGTGAGGTCTGGCACAGAACAAGGAAATTAGAATTTAGAAAAACGGACGTAGCAGGTGGAATACTTAACTTTAATCTGTTAATGAAGAATGTCAGTCTTGACGGTACATGATTCAATATCAATAGTAACTGATAATGGCGCCTTGCTAGGTCGTAGCAAATGACGTAGCTGAAGGCTACGCTAACTATCGTCTCGGCAAATGAGGGCGTATTTTGTCAGTGAACCATCGCTAGCAAAGTCGGCTGTACAACTGGGTCGAGTGCTAGGAAGTCTCTCTAGACCTGTCGTGTGGCGGTGCTCGGTCTGCAATCACTGATAGTGGCGACACGCGGGTCCGACGTATACTAACGGACCGCGGCCGATTTAAAAGCTACCTCCTAGCAAGTGTGGTGTCTGGCGGTGACACCACAGGCATCAGCTGTGACAAGGATGTAGTTTTGTAAACCCCATTAATAAACTTCCTGTACAGATTGTTCTGAATGGAGCAGATCCAAAGGTGTGTCAAGGGGGTCATGTACCATCAACCAAAACAAAATTTTTGTAAAAGCTTTTATAATACCTTAAAGTTTTCTGAGCTAAGCTTTCTCAACTGCAGCGTGTGAATGAATTCATCCCTGTAACCTTGTCCTTATGGACCATGAGGCCAATGTTGCCAAGTGGTGCATGGCAAACTAATTTGTAGTCAGCACTACAAAGGGTTGTAAGTGTCATGTAGTTACGGCCCTTATTGCTCATAGTAGAGAAGTACAGACTGTGTGCAGTGGAGCTGCAAAAATAATGGCCAGCAAATGATTTGCCTTATTCATAGATGTTCTTGCTTTTTTAAAAGTAAATTGGGTCGTGTCCACAATTTTTGGTAACTTATAAGCAGGTAAAAAGATGTGAGAACTTTATCACAGATAAGCTGTATCAAACAGAGGAGACAGCAGTGCACTAGAACAATTTCTGAAGAGATGTTTATACTGAAATTTGTTTCAAACAAATTGAAAGACCTGACTGTGATGGCATTATTTCCGAAATAGACTGAGCTATTCTGAGGAGTACAAAGATGGTGCTAACAAGAGTCATAAAAAGAAAACACCCTTCCAGGCACTACAAACTACAGTGATTTCTCACTGTGATTTAGAGTCATACTTTTAAATCATTCATTGTTCACTTATATGACCTGGAACAAAGTGATATTTGCAGACTCTGACATCTATTTCTATGTGCACCCATTTCAAAGGCATCTGGTCGGCAATAAGAAGATTGCTGCATGGTGATACATAGCATTCAAAAATTTTTGATAATACACAGACCACATCTGCAGTAGTATAATAATGATTAAACTTGTGTTAAATCATTTAGTATGGGTTAATGTGGAGAAACTGAGTTTTTGCAGAACATTACAGGTTCAAATAATATCTACTATGGCACAGGATGCTATGTTAAAACACACCATTTATCTCTCCCACCATCAAAACCAAAAAATTGTTGTTATTTCCCCTTAAAAATCAGCTGTTCCACCATCCTGCTCTTGGCAGGTGTTACCAATGAACAGTTAAAGGTAACTGTGTGGATGTCACTATAATTTTTTTCAAAAAAAGGTTAAGAAAATCCACACTTTCCTTATGTGCAACTGAAGAGTGACAGCAGGTTACAGACATACCACACAACCTACTAATACTTCACCTGGCCAATAAAGGTGAAAGAATGAACCTACTCTAAGAAATTTGAATCTAATCACGCAAATGTGCATCCTCAAATGACATTTTGTTGGATAAATCTGGTCTGGTCATTTAGAATGAAACTTCCATAATTTACTTATACAACCACAGCCCAAATACTGGTAATGAATAAAATACCATATATTCCATCAAATCAGTTTTCCTGTCTTTATTCATTATAAACATCACTCCAGCAGGCCATATATTTTACCTACAATTTTTAAGTTTAATTTAAAAATTAAAAATATTTAATATATAAGCCTAAAGACAGCAGCAGTAATTTCAGTATTTATTAGGAAGGCGTACTTAGTTTACACCAAAAAATTATATCTACTGTCACTTGGATCAGTTGGCAACATGGCAAATGCTCCTGTGTTTATGCATCATACAAATAAAATGTGTTGCGCCAGACTTTTAATGGAGAAATTAGGAGCAACAATATACAGAACAGAAAGTAAGTGCATCTAAAGAGTAATAAACTGTTGACATACTGCTCTCGAAATATAATAGATAAACAAATTTGTTATTTTGAATGGGGCAGCTGCAGTACCCAAATTGAAGTCAATTTCTGTAATGATGTGCCAACTGATGAGATAAGTATGTATTACACAAGCTGAAGATAGGTTAAATTCTAAAATGTATGTTGGTACAAATAAAATGTCATACAAAGTAGCTGCTTACTACATTGTTTAAAGCAATAAAGAAATTTGTTTAGTTTAAGATTACACATTATGTTCATTGTTTTCAACACTGATCTCTGAAATTTTTCTATCTAAAGAAAAAACTGGAATGATAGAGGAGCAGGAGCATAAGATCTGTGCCCTTCAGGTGCAGTTGAAAAATGCACAGGAGGAGCTAGATAGGATGAGGAGGGAGAAGGGGGTTGGGGAATGGGAGCTGGCTGTTGGCAAAAGATCTGCTAGGAGAAGGAGATTTTCAGATAGTTTTACTATTGGTGTTTGTAATAGATATAACCAACTGTCAGAGTCTAGTGGAGAGGAATCTCTAGTAGCTGTAGATGTAGGAAGTATGCAGCAGGCCTCAACAGTTACCTTGACTAGGACAGTTGCAAAGTCTAAGTGAAAGAAAAAGGTTCTGCTGTTAGGTAGTTCTCATGGTAGAGGTGTAGGCCAGCAGTTGCAGGAAGTGTTGGGGAGTGAGTACCAGGTCACCAGCATTGTGAAGCCTAGTGCAGGATTGGCTCAGGTGACTGTCAACATACGGGGTTATGTAGGGATTTTACTAAAGAGGATCAGGTATGACTGTGGGTGGGGCTCGTAATAGTATTGATAGGGATAGGGAGTATGACATAGGTGGTGACCTGGAGAAGATAGCCACTCAGACTGGCAACACGAATGTGCATTTCGTGGAACTGTTTCAGCGTCACAATCAGCCTCATCTTAATACAGCCGTCAAGCGTAATAACATGAGACTTGAGGGTGTGCTGATGACAGAAGGCATGAGTCACATTTCAGTGGTGTCGGTGGAGTCTATCAGCAGGACGGGTTTCACTAGACATGGCCTGCATCTCAACAGGTATGGAAAGGGGAGGTTGGCAAAGCTTATAGGTGACAGCATAGCTGGGGGTGATGGGATCACTCATGGGAAAATTCCTGTATTAGTGGGTGTTAGAGCTGCACCTTTTTTTTTACTGAAGTCAGCTGATAGGTATTCCTGCTTAAGGGAAGTCTCTCTAACGAAGAAACCGCTTTTGACAAAGCTTAGGTATCTGAATAATGAGGGAATTGGTATATTTCATCAAAATATACAAGGTATTAGAGATAAAGTTAGTGAACTGCTCATAGATGTTGACTCTGAAATTATTGGTATATCTGAACACTTCTTAAATAAGGAGATAATTCAGAGGCTTCTTTTTCCAGGATACAGGTTGGCTGGCAGCTTTTCTAGGAGCTCTTTGCGGTATGGGGGAGTAGCCATGTGTGTGAAAAACGGCATCCCATTTGAGTCAATTGATGTTTCAAAGTATTGCACTGAAAAGGTGTTTGAATGTTGTGCAGGTGTGGTTAAATTTAATGGAGCTAAATTTCTAACTGTTGTAATTTATAGATTCCCAGACTCCGATTTCACAACATTTTTGCTAAGGCTAGATGAGGTTCTTGGTTCACTTTATAGGAAATACAAAAAGTTAGTTATATGTGGTGACCTCAATATTAATTGTATAAGTGATGCTGATAGACCTCCTTAATTCATATAATCTTGTGCAAACCATATTCTTTCCAACGAGAGTAAAAGGGAACAGTAGAACAACCATAGACAACATTTTTGTTCATTCCTCATTACTAGAATGGCATTCTGTTAGCAAAAAAGTGAATGGCCTTTCAGATCATGAGGCACAAGTTTCAACTCTAAAAGATTTTTGTGCTGCAACACATGTTAAATATAGTTATCAACTTTTTAGGAAAGCTGATCCAGTAGCTGTAGAGACCTTTGTAAACCTTATCAAGGAACAAGAGTGGCAAGATGGTTATAGTGCTGATACAGAAGACAATAAATATAATGTTTTCCTCAAGACTTTTCTCGTGCTCTTTGAATGTTGCTTTGCATTAGAACATTCAAAACAGGGTACTAGCACAAACAGGCAGCCTGGGTGGCTGACTAGAGGGATAAGAATATCCTGTAGAACAAAGTGGCAATTATATCAAAACGTTAGAAACAATCAAAATCTAAATGCAGCAGCCCATTGCAAACAGTATTGTAAGGTGCTTAAAAAAGTTATTAGGAAGGCAAAAAGTATTTGGTATGCAGATAGAATACCTAAGACTCAGTATAAAATTAAAACCATATGGTCAATCGTAAAGGAAGTGGCAGGTCTGCAGAAACGGATCGAGGATATAGAATCAGTGCATAGTGGGAATGTCCGTGTTACTGATAAGTCGCATATATGTACAGTATTTAATAATTACTTTCTAACAATAGCAAGTGAGCTAAATAGAAACCTGGTCCCAACAGGGAATCATATAGCGCTCGTAGAAAAAAGTGTTACGAGACTGTTACCTGAAATGCTCCTCCATGATACTGACAAGAGGGAGATTGAGTCAATAATTAAATCACTAAAGACCAAGAACACTCATGGATATGATGGGGTATCTAGCAGAATACTGAAGTATTGTTCTATGTTTGTTAGCCCAGTACTTAGCCGCATCTGTAACTTTCCCTTTAGGAGTGGTCGGTTTTCTGACCAATTAAAGTACTCAGTAGTGAAGCCACTTTATAAAAAGGGAGACAGGGATAATGTTGACAATTATAGACCTATTTCTATGCTATCGATGTTTGCTAAAGTTATCGAGAAGGTTGTATATACAAGGTTAATGGAGCATTTAAATTCACATAATTTGCTGTAAAATGTACAGTTTGGTTTTAGAAATGTTTTAACAACTGAAAATGCTATATTCTCTCTTCTCTGTGAGGTTTTGGACAGATTAAATAAAAGGTTGGAAACACTAGGTGTTTTCTTTGATTTAACGAAGGCTTTTGACTGTGTTGACCACAAAATATTACTGCAGACGTTGGACCATTATGGAGTAAGGGGAGTAGCTTACAATTGGTTCAACGCTTACTTTAAGAACAGAAAGCAGAAGGTAATTCTCTGCAATATTGAGAGTGGTAGTGATGTTCAGTCCCAATGGGGCACTGTAAAGTGGGGCGTTCCCCAAGGGTTGGTGCTGGTGCCGCTGCTGTTTCTTATTTATATAAATTATAAACGATATGCCTTCTAGTACTACAGGTGACTCAAATATATTTCTGTTAGCTGATGACACCAGCTTGGTAGTGAAGGATCTTGTGTGTAATATTGAAACATTATCAAATAATGTAGTTCATGAAATAAGTTCGTGGCTTCTGGAAAATAATTTCATGCTAAATCACAGTAAGACTCAGTTTTTTACGGTTTCTAATGCACAATTCAAGAAGAACTGATATTTTGATCAGACAGAATGGGCATATTATAAGCAAGACGGAACAGTTCAAGTTCCTAGGCGTTCAGATAGATAGTAAGCTGTTGTGGAAATCTCATGTTCAGGATCATGTTCAGAAACTAAATGCTACTTTATTTACCATTAGAACAGTATCTGAAATAAGTGACAGTTCAACATGAAAAGTAATCTACTTCGCATATTTTCATACGCTTATGTCATATAGTATTATTTTTTGGGGTAATTCTTCTGATTCGAGAAGGGTATTTTTTGCTCAAAAACGGGCTGTTCGAGCTATATGTGGTGTATGTGCGAGAACCTCTTGTTGAACCCTATTCAATAGTCTGGGAATTCTGACATTGCCCTCACAGTAATTATTTTCTTTAATGTCATTTGTTGTTAGCAATATTAGCTTATTCCCAAGAGTTAGCAGCTTTCACTCAGTTACTAGTAGGCAGAAATCAAATCTGCATGTGGAATGCACTTCCTTGACCCTTGTGCAGAAAGGTGTGCACTATTCAGCTGCATCCATTTTCAATAAGCTACCACAAGAATTCAAAAATCTTAGCAGTAGCCCAAACGCTTTTAAGTCCAAACTGAAGAGTTTCCTCATGGCTCACTCCTTCTATTCTGTCGAGGAGCTCCTGGAAGAGCTGAAAAATTAAGCAAATTCCACTGTTACATTGTTGATTTACTTTATTTAAACTTAGGAATTGTCACCTGAATATGTTTCTTGTACCTCATTTTATCTGTTTCTACGATCATGTTATAATTTCATGTACTGACTTGTTCCATGACCATGGAGATTTCTCCTTAATTTGGTCCCATGGAACAATAAATAAATAAATATATAAATATATGCTAGAAGGCCTATGATACATCCAGAAGACAATATCTTCAGGCTGTCCAGTGAAGACAACTTCTGAGAAATGTTCCAAGTAGACTGATGCCCAAACACATAAATATGCACCGTGAGCTGTTTTCAATATTCTGAACAAAATGGCTACTTATGTTCTCAGTAGTAGTAGTAGTAGTAGTAGTAGTAGTACGCCTCTCATCTAAGTGATGTAGTACTTTATGAGCACAGATTTCAAATTTTCTGAATGACAGCAGTGACAGGCCAGTGGTACTTGCAAGTTATAAAGTTGCATCTACATCTACATCTACATTATTACTCTGCAATTCACATTTAAGTGCTTGTCAGAGGGTACATTGAACCACAATCATACTATCTCCCTCCCATGCCACTCCCGAACTGCGCGCGGGATAAACAAACACCTAAACCTTTCTGTTCGAGCTCTGATTTCTCTTATTTTATTTTGATGATCATTCCTACCTATGCAGGTTGGGCTCAACAAAATATTTTTGCATTCGGAAGAGAAAATTGGTGACTGAAATTTCCTAAATAGATCTCGTCGCGCCGAAAAACGTCTTTGCTTTAATGACTTCCATCCCAACTCGCATATCATATGTGCCACACTCTCTCCCCAATAACGTGATAATACAAAATGAGCTGCCCTTTTTTGCACCCTTTCAATGTCCTCCGTCATTCCCACTTGGTAAGGATCCCACACTGCACAGCAATATTCTAACAGAGGACGAACGAGTGTAGTGTAAGCTGTCTCTTTAGTGGACTTGTTGCATCTTCTAAGTGTCCTTCCAATGAAACTCAACCTTTGGCTCGCCTTCCCCACAGTATTATCTATGTGGTCTTTCCAACTGAAGTTATTTGTAATTTTTACACCCAGGTACTTAGTTGAATTGACAGCCTTGAGAATCGTACTAGTCATCGAGTAATCGAATTCCAACAGATTTCTTTTGGAATTCATGTGGATCACCTCACACTTTTCGTAATTTAGTATCAACTGCCACCTGTCACATCATACAGCAATCTTTTCTAAATCACTTTGCAACTGATACTGTTCTTCAGATGACCTTACTAGATGGTAAATTACAGCATCATCGCCGGCCGCGGTGGCCGTACGGTTCTAGGCGCGCCAGTCCGGAACCGCAGGACTGCTACGGTCGCAGGTTCGAATCCTGCCTCGGGCATGGGTGTGTGTGATGTCCTTAGGTTAGTTAGGTTTAAGTAGTTCTAAGTTCTAGGGGACTGATGACCTAAGATGTTAAGTCCCATAGTGCTCAGAGCCATTTGAACCATTTGAACCAACAGCATCATCTGTGAACAACCTAAGAGAACTGCTCAGATTGTCACCCAGGTCATTTATATAGATCAGGAATGGTAGAGGTCCCAGGACGCTTCCCTGTGGAACACCTGATATCAGTTCAGTTTTACTCGATGATTTGCCATCTATTACTACGAACTGCGACCTTCCTGACAGGAAATCACGAAACCAGTCACACAACTGAGATGATACCCCATAGGCCCGCAGCTTGATTAGAAGTTGCTTGTGAGGTATGGTGTCAAAGGCTTTCCAGAAATCTAGAAATACGGAATCAACTTGAAATCCCCTGTTGATAGCGGCCATTACTTCGTGCGAATAAAGGGCTAGCTGGGTTGGACAAGAATGATGTTTTCTGAAACCATGCTGATTACATATCAATAGATTGTTCCCTTCGAGGTGATTCATAATGTCTGAATTTAGTATATGCTCCAAAACCCTACTGCAAACCGAAGTCAATGATATAGATCTGTAGTTCGATAGATTACTCCTACCACCCTTCTTAAACACTGGTGCAACCTGTGCAATTTTCCAATCTGCAGGTACAAATCTATCGGTGAGCGAGCAGTTGTATATGATTGCTGAGTGTGGAGCTATTGTACCAGCATAATCTGAAAGGAATCTAATCGGTATACAATCTGGACCTGAAGACTTGCCCGTATCAAGCGATTTGAGTTGCTTCGCAACGCCTAAGGTATCTACTTCTAAGAAACTCATGCTAGCTGCTGTTCGTGTTTAAAATTCTGGAATATTCCATTGATCTTGCCTGCTGAAGGAATTTCGGAAAAATTCCTTCAGTTACTCTGCTTTAGCCATCGGCACTGCACAGCAAAGGTACTGACTGCGTCTTGCCGCTTGTGTCCTTTACATACAACCAGAATTTCTTCGGATTTTCTACCAAATTTCGAGACAATGTTTCATTGTGGAACCTATTAAAGGCATCTCGCATTGAAGTCCATGCCAAATTTCGCGTGTCTGTAAATTTTAGCCAATCTTCAGGATTTCATGTTGTTCTGAACTTCGCATGCTTTTTCCGTTGCCTCTGCAACAGCGTTCGGAACTGTTTTGTGTACCATGGGGGATCAGTTCCATCTCTTACCAATTTATTAGGTATGAGTTTCTCAATTGCTGTTGCTACTATATCTTTGGATTTGAGCCAATCTTGTTTACATATGCATAGTCAGTTCGGAAGGAATGGAGATTGTCTCTTAGGAAGGCTTTTAGTGACACTTTATCCACTTTTTTAAATAAAATTATTTTGCATTTGTTTCTGGTGGATTTGGAAGAAACGGTATTGAGCCTAGCTATAACGACCTTGTGATCACTAATCCCTGTATCAGTCATGATGCTCTCTATTAGCTCTGGATTGTTTGTGGCTAAGAGGTCAACCATTTACAATTCGCGTGGGTTCGTGGACTAAATGCTCGAAATAATTTTCGGAGAAAGCATTTAGGACAATCTCGGAAGATGTTTTCTGCCTACCACCGGTTTTGAACAAGTATTTTTGCCAACATATCGAGGGAAGGTTGAAGTCCCCACCAACTGTAACAGTATGAGTGGGGTATTTATTTGATATGAGACTCAAATTTTCTCTGAACTGTTCAGCAACTATATCATCGGAGTATGAGGGTCGGTAGAAGGAACCAATTATTAACTTACTTCCACTGTTAAGTATAACCTCCACCCATACCAATTTGCACGGAGTATCTACTTCGACTTCACTACAAGATAAACCACTACTGACAGACACAAACACTCCACCACCAATTCTGCCTAACCTATCTTTCCTGAACACTGTCTGTGACTTTGTAAAAATTTCTGCAGAACTTATTTCGGGCTTTAGCCAGCTTTCTGTGCCTATAACAATTTCAGCTGCTGTGCTTTCTATTAGCACTTGAAACTCTGGGACTTTCCCAGCACAACTACAACAATTTACAACTACAATTCCAACTGTTCCTTGATCCAAGCACGTCCTGTATTTGCCATGCACCCTTTGAGATTGCAGCCCACCCCGTACTTTCCCGAGGCCTTCTAACCTAAAAAACTGCCCAGTCCATGCCACACAGCCTCTGCTACCCATGTAGCCGCCAGCTGAGTGTAGTGAACTCCTAACCTATTCAGCGGAACCCAAAACCCCACCACCCTATGGCGCAAGTGAAGGAATCTGGAGCCAACACGGTCACAAAACTGTCTGAGCCTCTGATTCAGACCCTCCACCCGGCTCTGCACCAAAGGTCCACAGTCGGTTCTGTCAATGGTGCTGCGGATGGTGAGCTCTGCCTTCATCTCATAAGCAAGCCCGGCAGCCTTCACCAAATCAGGTAGCAACTGGAATCCAGAGAGAATTTCCTCAGATCCAAAGCGACACACATCATTAGTGCCGACATGTGCCACCACCTGCAGCTGGCTGCACCCTGTGCTCTTCATGGCATCTGGAAGGACCCTTTCAACATCAGGAATGACTCACCTGGAATGCACATGGAGTGCACTCTGGATTTCTTCCCCTCCTTAGCTGCCATATTCCTAAGGGGCCCCATTACGGGCCTGACATTGGAGCTCCCAACTACCAACAAGCACACCCTCTGCGATTCCCAAGAACTTGAAGGCTGAGAATCATCCTCTGAAACAAGGCAGGCTGCTGCATCTGGCTCAGCCAGAGACAGCACCTGAAACCTGTTTGTCAGACGCACAGGGGAGGCTTTCTGATCAGCCTCCATGGACGTCTTTCGCTGCCTGCCACGCCTTGGAACAACCTCCCAATCAACCACAGGCGAGGGCTTAGCCCCACTGCGGGCAGCAACCAGGGCAACAACAGCGGCAGACCGATCTGGGGACAGATGGGATGAGGTTGACATCCCCGTGATACCCAAGTCCGGATTCCCACAGTGGTGCCCTTTGGCAACAGCCTCAAGCTGCACAACCGAAGTCAGCGCCGCCTGCAGATGTGAGTGAAGGGATGCCAACTCAGCCCTCATCTGAACACAGCAACCACAGTCCCTGTCCATTCTAATCGCTGTTGAACAACAGTTACTGAAACACGAGTCCATGCCTAGATAACACAAGGGAAACACGCAAAGAATTGGCACAGCAAGAGCTGGAAAATCATTTTCTACTGCCGAGTTGATAAAAGAATGCATTAATGATGCTGCAGACATTCTGCATCCACTGAATACAAATTGGTTTGGAATAATCAGTCCTTCTTGGCAGACTGTACATCAATTACCTGCAATTAATAAGTAAATTGCAGGACATCATTGCATTTTCCATCACACTTGATGGGTCCACAGGCTTTTGAGGTAGTTTGCAAGTAGTGATTTTTGTCCAAGATGAAAATGCTGATCTGATATAACTGAGAATGTTTTGGACTTAATATTTTTAAAATAACATACAAACAGTGACTAAACCTACACCATATTTCCTTCTTTGGACAACTTGGTGTACAGCACTACATTCAAATTTTGAATTGTAGACTTTAGTATTACTTCAGTATGACTTTCACATTGAAGTATTTGTTAAAATGTCTGCTGAAGAAAAGGTAAATACTTGTAAAGTAAAATGTATTTTGTGATGAATACCCAAATGTTCAAATTATGAAGCTTGTGGCTATGTCAAAAACCATAAGTGATCTTCTGACTTGGTTAGCGTGGTGCATCTAGCACACATTTCTGCTAGAACATTGATAAAATAATTTTTTTTTTCCTTACTTTGCTTTGATTTCCCACTAAAAGTAACTGGTTTTACCCATCCTGATCCACCTCCACATGAAGTTCTAAAGGACTGTGAAGCAACAGTAACTTTTGGAATTGAAATTTGATGCCTCTGATACATATTTATTTTTGCTGCAGTTGCTACGGACACTTTTATAGATGTTCCTCTTAACATGGTTGTGTTTTGCATACTCTTGTGTTACATTCATTCTGCACATGTTGATTAAAGCATTTATGTCCACTTTCAGACCATAACTGCATGGTTATTTCAAGTTCAATAACAGCAGGTTATATGCCCAGAAGAAGGAGTTAAACATGAAACCACTGTTCCCTACAATCCAGAACAAAATTGTGTTGCAGAAAAGGTACAATAGAACAAACATGGAAAATGCTCGATGTATGTTATTTGAAGAGAAATTACCTACACATTTTTTGGGGGAAGCAGTCTCCACCATAGTTTATCACTGACAAAAGCTCTGAACAATATAACGCCAGAGGAAGCTTTCTCAGCAAAGAAACCTGACCTCCACCATCTAAAATTATTTGGCAGTAAGGCATTTGTCCACATATCAAAAACCATTAGTCGTAAATGGGACAAGAAATGTGTTCAGAGCATACTCGTTGGATACTGTGAAGACGGCAAAGCATACCAGTTGTTCCATCTGGTTCAACAAAGAATCATTAAATACAGAAATGTGATATTTAAAGAAGAAATAATTCAAGAGAATAATAACAAGCCAGGAACATGTGATCATTTGCTGGAACCAAATCAGATATTTATTCCATTCACAAATAAGTAGGAGAACATTAAACTCAAGATGACTCAACAGACAACAGATCAGATAATAGCATTTCAGAAGAAACAGGCTCAGTCGAAATAGAAGGAGAATCTGAACTGCCTCAACAACAAGTGCTCAGAAGATCTTCCAGAATACCCATACCGAAGAAGATGGATGATTATGTGACCTATCGTACTAAAGAAGATTCACAAGAATCAGAGCCACCAACTTTGGAAGAAGCTTTGCACTCCAAGAGTTCAGAGAAATGGTTTCAAGCGATAGAAGAAGAACTGAAGTCACATGTGGGAAATAAATCTTGGGAATCATCTATCTTGCCTCAAGGCAGAATAGCAATTGATGCTAGGCAGTTCGTTAAGATAAAAAAAGACTTACAAGGACATAAAGCTCGACTTGTAGTTAAGGGATGTTCACAAAAAGGGTTAGACTATGAAGAAACATACTCACCAGTGATAAGACAGAAATCACTCAGATATTTGTTTAGTCTAGCTGCTAAATACGACTTGGACATTAATCATTGTGATGTGGTGACGGCTTTTCTGCAAGGCGATTTGAAAGAAGAAATTAATGTTAAAATTCCCACTGTTGGCTATGTGACAAAAACAGTGTAATATGAAGACCCAAGAAAGCAGTGTATGGACTTAACCAGGGAAGTCACTGTTGGAATATCAAACTGGACAAAGTTCTGCTAAGTTTAAATTTCAGCCATTCCACAGCTGATCCATGTGTTTATCACAGAAACCAAGGAAGTGATCTTTTAATTGCAGCTGTTTATGTAGATGACATGCTGATATTTTGTAACAATATGCAACAGAAAATTGCATTTAAAGAACAACTAAAGGAACAACTTAAACGAAAGGACCTTGGAGAAGTATCCAATTGTCTAGGGATGACTCAAAATAACACTTACAAAATAAACACAGTAAACATTCTATACGAGACAAAATGCTTATTCCTGACCCCCCACTATTGAATCAGAAATAGTACAAATAGTACACCATCTGAAAACAAAACAAAAAATTGAGGGATTAGATGGTATGAAACTTCCTGGCAGATTAAAACTGTGTGCCGGACTGAGACTCGAACTCGGGACCTTTCCTTTTGTGGGCAAGCGCTCTACCGACTGAGCTATCCAAGCATGACTCATGCCCCGTCCTCACAGCTTTAATTCTGCCAGTACCTCGTCTCCTACCAAACTTCACAGAAGTTCTCCTGCGAACCTTGCAGAACTAGCACTCCTGGAAGAAAGGACATTGCGGAGACATGGCTTAGCCACAACCTGGGGGATGTTTCTAGAATGAAATTTTCACTCTACAGTGGAGTGTGCACTGATATGAAACTTCCTGGCAGATTAAAACTGTGTGCCGGACCGAGACTTGAACTCGGGACCTTTGGCTTTCGTGGGCAATCACTCTACCGACTGAGCTACCCAAGCATGACTCAAGTTTCATATCAGCACACACTCTGCTGTAGAGTGAAAATTTCATTCTAGAAACATCCCTCAGACTGTGGCTAAGCCATGTCTCCGCAATATCCTTTCTTCCAGGAGTGCTAGTTCTGAAAGGTTCACAGGAGAGCTTCTGTGAAGTTTGGAAGGTAGGAGACGAGGTACTGGCGGAATTAAAGCTGTGAGGATGGGGCGTGAGTCGTGCTTGGGTAGCTCAGTCGGTAGAGCGCTTGCCCGTGAAAGGCAAAGGTCCCGAGTTTGAGTCTTGGTCCGGCACACAGTTTTAATCTGCCAGGAAGATTCATATCAGCGCACACTCTGCTGTAGAGTGAAAATTTCATTCTAGATTAGATGGTATATCCACTAAACTAATTAAATGCTGTTTACAGTGGGTAGTAAAGTCATTAGCCCATGACAAGAGATCGTAAGCTTGGACTTTTATGGTTGGATCAGACTCATTATATAAATCAGATTTTATGAGAGTATAACATGGAAGACTGTAATCCAGTATCCACTCCATTTTTGGGCTCATTTGATGATTTAATACTTGGTTATTGTCAAGCAGACAGAGACAGAGATAACATGAAGTCCAACATAAAGAAGCCATACATAGCTTAATGTATGCACAACTAGGTACTAGACCAGATCTAGCATACGCAATTAGAGTTGTGAGTTGGTTTAATAATAATCCTGGAATATCACACTGGCAAGCTGTAAATAGAATTCTAAGGTATATAAAGCGAACTAAAGACTTCAAGCTACAATTTTCCAAAGAAGATCATGACATCACAGATTACACTGATGCCAACTGGGCTGGGGACATAGGGGATAGAAAATCAACCATTGCTTTTTTATTTATGTAACAAGGTGCAGCAATTTCATGGAATAGTATAAAAAAAGCAACCAACAGTAGTTCTCTCGATGACAGAAACAGAATATATGGCTTTAACTTCTGCATGTCAGGAAGCACTTTGGCTGCAACATCTGCAAAGAGAGATATCCCCTTTCCCAAAAGAGGGCAAATAAGATTGTTTTGTGACAACAAAGGTGCAGTTGATCTGGCAAAGACAAGTGGATACAAATGTCACACTAAACACTTTGACATCAGGTATATTTTCATCAGGGAAAAGATAGATACAGGAGAAATCACAGTGGAGCAAATTTCCACAAATGGAATCCTTGCAGATATGATGACAAAGCCACTGCCAAGAACCAGACGTCATCAACTAACATAAGAATTTGGACTCCGAGAAAGAAGTAGTGAGAGACATTGCTTCTAGTGGGGGTGTTGGAATTTAGAATCGATGCCTCAGATACATATTTATCTTTGTTGCAGCTGCTACGGATGCTTTTATAGACGTTCCTATTAACATGGTTGTGTTTTTCATTCCCTTGTGTTACATTTGTTCTGTGCATCTTAATAAAAGCATATATGTTCACTTTCAAACTGTAACCATGTGATTATTTCTAGTTCAATAGCAACAGAAACAAAAGGTCCCAAATGTGTCATTATAGGAGGAGGAAATGATGGATACAAGGACAAAAGTGTAAATTCAACTAGGGCTCTAAGACAATCTTTAGGAAAACTTGTACATTCCGATATGTTGGAAGCATTCCATACGGGTACGATCTGACAGAAGCTTCAAGTGTAAACTGGGAAATCATCAACACAAACAGAAAAGTCAGGAAGACATGTAGCAGTTTCTATAATGTTACATTTATTGAAGCAACAAGTTCAGTGAGGGAACATTTCACAGAGATTTGCCTGCACAGAAACAACTATGGTAAGCAAATTCTGTGCAAAAATATATTAGACCAGTATAGAGTTCTAGTTGAATTATCCAGCAACATAGGAAGCCAGAAAAAATATTTAAAAAGTTTAGGCAGACTGCCATTACATTGATATTGCATGTCCATTAGCAAGTAGGGAAATAAAAATTGGGTCACAGTAGATGTTAAAAGGAAGAGGTAAAAAGCATGTATGAAAATTGTTTGTTAAGGCCATCACTGTCATAACATAGATGCATATCAATTTGTATGTAGGGAAATAAAAATTGAGTGACAGTAGAGGTAAAAAGGAAGAGGGAAGAGGTGAAAAGTATGTATGAAAATTGTTGGTTAAGGCCAAGCCAAGAAAATAGGTATGCATGTAGGGAAAAGAAAAAAACATACACCAACCTGATAAAAGATACAAAATCAAAATGTTATGAAAATGTGATAGCAACCTCAACAATAAATAATAAAGGAAGAAATGAAAGGTGTAGTCATGGAAAACGCTGAAAACATAATGCTTGAGTTAAATGGCAGGTAACTCAGAGATGCACAAAAGTCCGCAATACTTTAAACAGACATTATGTTTAAATTGGGGACAAATGAATGACTCAAAATAAACACAATAAACATTCCATATGAGACAAAATGCTTATTCCTGACTCCCACTAATGAATCAGAAATAGTACAAATAATACACCGTCTGAAAACAAAAAAACATTGAAGGACTAGATGGTATATCCACTAAACTAATTAAATGCTGTTTATGGTGGGTGTAAAGTCATTAGGCTGTCTAATAAACTTACCTATAGAAAAAGGAATATTTCCAATGCGACTGAAAAAGAGTAAGGTAATCCCTATACATAAAGGAGGCTGCACAAACAACTGAGGAAATTACAGACCTATCACTATTACACCCGTACTATCTAAAATAATAGAAACCATAATAGAAGACAGAATATTAAATTTTATACAAACATGCAGTATTCTTAATGATGAACAACATGGATTCAAAAAGGGCAAATCTATCAAAACAGCAGTACCTGAATTCGTAACACCTGTAACTAAAGCATTTGGTGACAAGAAAAAAGTCTGCAGTATGTTCCTGGACCTATATAAAGCATCTGATTGTGTACGCAATGACAACCTATTAGAAAAGCTACATTGTTATGGTATAAGGGGGAAAGCAGTAGACATCCTTAAATCACTTCTGGAAAATAGAAAGCAATGTGTAGAAATAAAGCAAAAAATAAAAAATAAAATTACAAGTGTCTTTTCAAATTTTGAAATTGTGAACTATGGAATTCCTCAAGAGCCCATCCTTGGTCCGCTACTTTTCATTCTGTATGTCAATGATATGACCAAATCAGGTGTATGCAGGTGACATTCAATTGTTATTACCAGTTCTAAACCAGATGACCTGCAAGAGAAGGCTTCACTAATAATGAAAAGTGGAAACAATTATTTCAGGGAAAACAGTCTCTTTATAAATGGAAACAAAACAACATGTATGCAGATACATGCAAACAAAAAACATACTTTGGACATCACTGTCAGGTTTGTCTACAACTAAAAGAGACAGACAGAATAAATTTCTAGTTGTAACAGTGGGTAGGTATATGACATGGGTGAGTCACATAAATAACATTTGCAGCAAAGTAAGTTCAAGCATAATTCTGATGAGAAAAATGCCAAAGTTCGTAAATATACAAACTCTTCAAGCAATGTACTATGGACTACTCCATTTGCACCTCAAATATGGCATCCTGGTTTCAAGAATTGGTGCAAATGTGCACACACAAAGGGTATTAAGATTACAAAAGAGAGCAGTACGTTGCATTGCAAAAGTATCACCTAGAGAATCCTGCAGAAATAAATTCAGGGAGCTAAAATTTTTAACAGTAGCATCAGTATATACTGTGTGTTTATAATTAAAGCTAAACTCTCAAAACGGTGTAGAAATAACATCACTGGTGAGAATGATATCAAATTGCAATTGAATATTGTCAAAGGAGGAAAAAACATATGGCACAAGAAAAAAAAGTGAAAATTGATCAATAAATGGTGCTGTATGTACCAGAATACGTAAATGAAAACATGTGTTGTGTGCATGACCCACTGAAGGTATAAACATGCTGGGTAGATTGCCTTTTCTCCATTCGCATCTTTGACATTCACCGTGACTATCTCAATGCAGGATCATGCTCTGCTTGTAAAGCTGTATTACAAGAATGATGACTGTGCACATGTTGCTCTGCAGTAGTTCTGGACACTGAAGGGTTTGAAAAAAGGCGTTGGACAGATGACTGCCGTGGGTGTGGAGAAAATTACCTGGAAATTCGAAAAGACAGGTACTTTTGGTGTGCAACTTGGTAGAGGGAGGAAATGAATTGATTTGACATCATTGGAAGCAGTGGCCACAGCAATGCAGGAGATGACTGGTGGTGAATAAATATTCAGTGTATGGAGAATTCGCTGGCCATTGGACGTACCCATGAGCACGGTGCATAAAATTCTATGAAACATCCTTCTTTGGTGTCCATTCAAAATTACCCATGTGCACGGGTTGCTTCCTGTTGACCTGCCAGTAAAAGAGACCTTTGTCCACTTCCATGCAAGCAAGAAATTCTAGGACAAAGATTGGCCGTGAAAGATTTTGTGGACAGCCAAAGCCCACTTCAATCTGACAGGATGTGTCAATACACAGAATTGTCAAATATGGGCAATGGAAAATCCACAGGCATATCAACCAATAATACTTCACCCTGAAAAGGTAACTGTGTGGTGGTGGTTTATGGTATCATTTATCATAGGGCCATATTTTTTTTGAAGAGACAGGTGCTTTCAGTCCTGTTAGCTGTACTGTCACTTGTAAGTGTTATGAGTCTCTTTTGCACAGGACTGCTATGGTCGCAGGTTCAAATCCTGCCTCGGGCATGGGTGTGTGTGATGCTCTTAGGTTAGTTAGGTTTAAGTAGTTCTAAGTTCTAGGGGACTTATGACCTAAGATGTTGAGTCCCATAGTGCTCAGAGCCATTTGAACCATTTGAATCTTTCACACAACCATGTCATTCCAGCTTCCCAACAGTGTGGATGTGTGGATGGGATCATTTTTATGCAAGATTTTGCACCTCCACACATTGCAAATTCAGTTAAGCAGCTGCTGAAACACCATTTCGGAAATACTAGAATTAACAGCTCCCATTTCCCTATCACATGATCTTAATCTTTGCAATCAGAGCACTGAATAAATCATCTTTCAGATAGCCCCACAGACAAAAGTCACAAACTTAGCTGCATTGAAGGTACATATTGTGCAACACATTCTGAATGTGACCCCGGAAACACTTCGATCAGTTGTGGAACATGCTGTTTCTTGATTTCAACTTGTTGCAGAAACTGGTGGACAGCATATTGAACATGTTTTGTGCCAGCCACGTGGATATTAATAATCGATTTGACTTTCACTGGTACTTTTTATGCAGTTTTTGGCCTCAGGATAATTAAAAACCTATTTTTTCCATCGGATGTTATATGACATTGCAGTGGTGGATGGGCTTACACAACTAACAGCATCATATCTGTACACCCATGCACACTGAGCAGTACAGTTTGTTTAATGTCAGATGTACACTTTAGGCATTGTTGTATGATGCATTTGTCATTTGCAGTTGACCACTATTAAATTATGATGCTTACAGTGCCATCTATTGCTAGATTTTATAAGTATTTATTTTTCCTCTCCCATATGTTTTTCCCCTTCTCCAATGATATTCCCTTGCAATTTGCTGTCATTCTGACTAGTGGTGTTATTTCTACAGTGGCGTGAAAGTTAAACTATAATAACCCTCTATATATGAAACAATTATCTACTTAAAAACTAAATGTACTACATTGCTAAAAGGAGAATATCAGGAACATAATACAAGAATAAAAATGACTATCATATAGAAGGAAGTAGGCTAAAATTAACAGACAAAGAACCTGTAAATTCTGGTTGCATACTGCACAACAGTTTACCACAGTGTATAAAGATGACAGAAAGTTTCTCTCTTTTTAAAAGAAAATGAAAAAGCCATCTAATCAGTATTTGCCCTTAAAGTGGAAAGGAATACCTTGAAATAAAAAATTAAATAGTGTGTCAGTATACATTGCAAATGGAAACTGCAACAAATTTAAAACGGAATCACTTCAAGTACATCTGATGTACAAAATTATATTTTGTGGCAAAACACCGCTGCTGCTTATCTCTCCTCTTTGTCTTTTTTTCTTGGAGTGCTGGGTGAAGAAAGACTTACAGAAAAATGAACTATATTATAATTGGTGCCTTCTATAACGTACTTTTAATGATATTTTTTGTGAAAATTATATAAAATATATGTATATTTACTATCTTTTTGTAATTAGCAAATATAGGTTAGAGTCATACACAAATTGATCTATACCACTGTATTTTTTCACTGTGTATAAGTGGGCTTTATGTAAACATGAAGTATCCAATATCATTGTAAGAAATGATCCACAGATAGATAAGCAACATAAAGAACATGAAATAACTTCAACCAAGTGAGTGAACAACATGCTTAAGTTGTTATGAGCTTTTACAAAATGTGTCATTTCTTTCTTTGAACTTCTTAGTGATTGTTATGAAGTTGTGTGTTGGATTTCACATGTGGGTCTGAGTCTTGTGAAAGTTGTTTGAATTGTGAAAAGTGGAGAAAGATCTAATGTTTGTGAAACTCAGAGCAAACAATGTATCACAATCAGGAAGTCTCAATAACTGATGTGTGATCAACAGTGACATTTGCATTCAATAGGCTGGGAGCAGTGCCTCCTCTCATTGAAAGCAACAGAAATCATGGTGTAGTTCATCACTACATTATTCATTTGAATGTCATCAGTTTGTTCACTGAGCGCAGAGAGAAAGATCAGATTCCACCTGTCCCCCTTGCCCCATGGCATATTGTGTGAGGTCATGAGTTTATAATGATCAGGATTTAAGTGGCCTGTTGTACATTTTCTGTGGATGTCTTAGATTACAAACATCATAGTTACAGCAGTTACTATGCTCTTTATTCCAAATATGTTGTGACTTATGAGGGTGTTGCCAGGATGGAACCTGAGAGCACAGCTTAAATTCTTGCTAGGAAAACTATATAGTGGAAGTGATATTTATATTCCTGTTCTCACAAATATTTGCCTTTTTCCATCTGCATCTGGCATGACATGCGAGGATAAGGTTAGCCCAAAATTTAATATCAGAATTTAAATTGTTGCATGTAGAACAGTTAGTGATTATAGGTATAATGTTTCTTACAATTATTTGACTGTTTATGTAAGGGCTAGGTAGGCCAGCTACTTAGTGCACAACTTAAATAGTTGCGAGTGAAACAAGTAGTGACCTCATTTATAACTTTGGTTCTTACAAATATTGGTCTGCTTTTTTCAAATGTGCAGTAATGGAGGTGTGACATATTTGAAATGGATTGTTTTCTAATGAGCATGTTGCCATTAGTAATGATTGACACTTTTGATGGATGTGGTTGTGTTGGGGATATTGTATGGTACTGATTCAGTTTAATTGGATTCAGTCTTCGGTTTTTATTTGTTTTTGGTACTTGAGCTGTTAATTTTTGTTTGCAGTTTGTTGGTATCATAACTGAATGTTTGTGTTTGTCATTTGCTTTGGAGTTCTGTTGAATATTTTGTTGTTTGCAGTATTTGTTTTCAGTTAGTTTCATTTCTTAAAAAATTACTCGTGCATTTTATTTCTGAATCAAATTAATTTGTAAAGAGACTTAAACAGACAAATTTCCAATAAGTCTATCTACCTTTCCTATAAATATATCTACCTTTCATCTTGGATAATTATCTCCACAGTTATTTACATAAAACAAATAGTATTTGATAACCCCCTCCTTTCCTTTACATGTAACATTCTTCTGTATGAATTGGTTTCCAATTTATTTACACTGGAAAAAAATAGTTTCTCATTCTTACATAACGTCTATGTTGATATTGCCCTTGTGAATTTGTGACTTCTTAAACAGCTCAAATTTGAAAAAAAGAAAGAAAAACATTTCCTGAGAATTTCAGTTCTGGGAGCAAGATTTTATCATAAGTTCCTGATAATTATCAATGAGCAGGGAGAGATGAAGTATTTCACAATGACTTTTCTCTTACCTCTTGGCTGAGAACAATGCAGTTTATAAACATTGTTAATTCATCTGGAATAATGCTCATGTAATTAAGATATTTTCAAATTATAAGTATTTTAAAATTTGAGATTTATAAAACTCAAGAAATTAAAATGTCAGGGAATTGTGTGTTTTCAAACTAGCATTGAAATTTAATGCCATTTCTGAAATTACTCAAGATTTCTCTGATTTTCGAGGTAAAATGTAATTCCTTTAGAATTCCAGATTTTTAAAAAGAACTGCCACATTAAATCTCATGGATAATAAGCAATTAACAACACAAGGATTTTAAATTTTTAGAAACATTTGTCACAGTTAAACATGAAGCCCTGCTTAGAAAGACTGAAAGACCCCATATGGAACAGTGTTCAAATATGTGGATCCACTTATTCCTGAAATACATTGAACAAGTGATTTGACTGGGGTACAGCTACCTCTACATACATACATACTCAAAAAGCCACTGTATGGGGCATGTTGTAGGTATCTTACACCACTCTTAACCATTCCCTCTCCTGTTTCACTCACAAGTGGAGTGTGGGGAAAAAAGGAATATCTATATGCCTCCATACGAGACCTAATCTTTCTTATTTTTTCTTTGTGCTCCTTACATGAAATGTACATTGGTAGTAGTAGAATCAGTCTACAGTCACCATCATGAAGCATCTATACCTCAGTCATGTGTTGATTAAACCTACTAGTAACAAATCTAGCAGCATGCTTCTGGATGGTTTTGATGTCTTCATTTAGTCTGAGCTGGTTGGGATTCAAAACAGTCTAGAGGTAGTTAAGAATGGATCAGGGAAGTACTCTATATGTGGTCTCCTTTAGAGATGAACTACAGTTACTTGTTATTCTTCCAGCAAACATTTACCTTCTTTACTAGTGTACTTAAGTGTTCATTCCATTTCATGTTGATTTGCAACATTAAGCCTAGATATTTAATTGATGCTTTTACTACTGTAACAGTGCACCAATGACACCATTTTGTGCTGCGAGTTTAGACAGCTTCTCTTTATATGTGACTTATCCCAGATTTTCCCTGTGCTCATTAAGCAGTTAATGAAACATGGACCTGAGCCTGACACATAAAAAAACACACTCTAGTTAAATCTCTTATATTTCATGTATATCACCACCCTCCTTAGTATGGATAAGAACTGTGAAGCCATTGCCCTGGAGCTGTGAGTGAAGGGTCACCAACTTGGCTAGAATCTGAACACAGTGATCAGTCATGCAGCTTGAGGTTGTTGCAAATGGGATTTACAGTGGGGTGGGGGGTCAAACGAGGGGATCTGTGTGATATCCAGCATGAGACATGCGTCCCCCAATCAGTCCACTACTGTGGCCACCCTGCGTGCTGCCTGTACTGAGATTGACCCCTCACCTGTAGTCGAGTGGGAGACAGTTCCAAGGTGATGCAGGCAGCAAGAGTCTTTCTGAGAAGCAAATTAGAGGGTTACCCTGTTCCAGAGAATGCCTCTTGGTCTGCAAAGTCTGTGAATTTACAGATGGCGGGATTACAGGTAATTGTGAGGTCCGCACAATGGGGACATTTTACAGATATGGCTACCAAGAATTGGAAGCAATCCATTGGGCATATCAAGAGGAGTCATTCCAGATGTGGCAAGGTTGCTTCCAGATGCCACAAAGAGCACAGGGTGCAGTTAACTGCAGGTGGTGGGTCATGTCAGAACAAAATATGTGTGTTGTTTTGGATCATAAGAGATTCTCTCTGTTTTCGAGTGGGTAGCTGAAACAGTAAAGACTTCCAGTCTTGGTTGTGAGATGAAGGCAGAGCTCACCATCTGTAGCATCATCAACATATCTGACTGTGGTCCTTTCATTCAGTGCCTCCAATTGTCTCGCTACCACAGGCTGAGACAGTTCTGAGGCTTTGTAGGCTGCAGATTCCTCGACTTGCAGCATCAAGTAGTGCGATTCTGGGTGTTGCTTAACAGCTCTGGAGTCCACTGTATATGGGAGGCAACAACACAAGTAGCAGGGGCTGTGTGGTGGGAACTGGGTGAATTTTAAGGGCAGAGGGTCTTGGGAAACTACAGAGTAGGCATCAGTCTAAAAGGGTGCAGTGGAAACACAGGATGAAGGTAGACCTAACAACACTTGATAATGAGCTGTAAACTGTCACAGCTGTGTCAGTAAAGAACTAGAGCTCCAAGTGCTAAAAGGAGGCACTTAAGCTCAAAACATTATTGGTATACAATGCTGGCTAGAGCAAGTAATTTCGGATGCAATTTTTATGAATGATTTAACTAGGTTCAGTAAGGATAGATTAAATAAGTTGGTAGTGGAGTATTTACTGCTGTCAGAAGTAGTTTAACCACTACCCACACTTACAGACAGGAACTATGTACTCCAATTTTGCTGAAAGGTATAGCTGATAACTGGAATAAATTAATAATTTGCTCCTTTTAGGGACACCCTGGCTCAAATGATACATCTACTGAAATGTTCAAAGAAAACTTAATTCAGATAGGTACCCCACTCATACCATTATAGCTGGTTATGAGTTCCATCTACCCTTAAAATACTCCTGAAGATACCTGTTTAAAGTGGTAGGCATAAACACCATCCAAAATCATACTGAACACTTTCTCAGAAAATTATGTTGAACAATTAGTTCAGCAGCTCACTCAAAATGCAAATGGTTGTCAAACCATGACCCCTTAGCAACACATAACCCTGAGCAAATAATAGAGAGTGTCATGACTCATATTGGGATTAGTGACCACAATATTGTTTTAGAGAGACTCACTACATCCAAACCCACCACAAAGTAGCAAAAAATACATCTATTTATAAAATGCAAATAAAAATTATGTTGACACCTTTCTGAGTAACATTTTCCACATGTTCCAATCTGACTATATAAGCACACACTAGGTGTAGCTTGGATTCAAAAAAATTGTATTGACGACAGTTGAGAAATATATACCAAATTAATTAGTGTTAGTGGTCTTCCATTGTATACAAAACAGGTCAGAACACTGTTGCAGAAGGAATAAAGAAAAGCACATCAAACTTAAAAGTATACAAAATCCTCAAGATCGGCAAAGTTTTAAAGAAGTTTGAGATTTTGCATTAACTTCAATGTGAGCTGCCTTTAATAGTTTTTACAATGAAATCCTACAGAAAGCCCACAGAGATTCTGTTCATATCAAATGTACGCTACTAGTACAATGCAATCAGTACCTTCGATCCATGATAACAATGGTGGTGTTGCTAATGTAGTGCTTCTAAAGCAGAGCTACTAAACCAGGTTTTCAAAAATTCCTTCACCAAAGAAGATTAAGCAAATATTCCAGAACTTGAATTGAGAACAACTGCTAATATGAGTAAACTGGAAATAGATATATTTGCTATAGTGCAGCAGCTTATTAAATCACTTAATAAAGGCAAGGCCTCTAGTCCAGAATGTACACAAATCAGGCTCCTTTTCAAGTCACCTGATGCAACAGCCCATTATTTACCATCACACTTACCAATCATATGCAACTGCTCACTTGTCGACAGATCCATACCTGAGGTCTGGAAGGTAGCACAAGTCACACATGTAGCCAATAAAGGAAATAGGAGTGATCTGCTCAAATACAGCTACGTATCACTGACATTGACTCGCATTAGGATTTTAGAACATATACTGCATTTGACCATTATGAATTACCTCAAAGAAAATGATTTATTGACAAATGTCCAACACAGATTCAGAAAATACTGTTCTTGTGAAACACGGCCAGTTCTTTATTCACACGAAGTAATGAGTGCTATTGACAAGTGATGTCCAACTGATTCCATATTTGTAGATGTCCAGTTAGTTTTTGACACCACCCCTAACACGCAACTTCTAATAAAACTGTGTGCTTTTGGAGTATTATCTCAATTGCACAATGGGATTTGTGATATCCTGTTGCAGAGGTCACAGTTCATAGTAACTGACAGAAAGTCATTGAGTAAAACACAAGTATTATCTGACATTCTGTCATTCACCAAAGAAGTGTTACAGCCCCTCTCCAGTTCCTGAACTACATAAATGGTTTAGGAGACAATCTGGGCAGCCCTCTGGAAGTTGTCAGATGAGCAAACCCAACTGCTAAATAATTTAGACACCTTACCTGTATGGTGCAAAAAATGGCAATTGTCTTTCAGTAAGGAAAAGTGTGATATTATCTGCATGAGCACAGAAAGAAACCCACTGAATTTCGGTTACATGATAAATCACACAAATCCATAGGCTGTAAATTCAACTAAATACTTAGGGATTAGGATCACGAATAACTGCTGTGGTGAATACAAGCCAAAGAGGGTGGTTTATTGGCAGCACACTTAAGAGGATACAATGGGTCTACTAAAGACTCTGCTTGTACTGCACTTGTCGGCCCTCTCCTGTAGTACCAGTGTGTGGTATTGGACCCACATCGGATAGGATTAATGGAGAATATTGAAATAGTTCAAAGAATGGCAGCTCATTGTAGGACCACAGGGGAAAGGGTTCCAGAGGTATGATACACAAATTAGAGTGTCAATCATTAAAACAAAGGCAGTTTTTGCTGCAGCAAGATTCTCTCGTGAAATTTATATCACGTATTTTCTCCTCAGTGTGTGAAAACATTTCTCTGGCACCCAGCTACATAAGGAGAAATGATCATTACAATAAAATAAGATAAACAGAGCTTCCATGGATATTTACCCACATTAACATACAATATTTTTGCATGTTGACCAAGCTGCCATTCATTACACCAAAGAGAACTTCACTCTAAGTCAACCTGTATCCTCCTAAAGCCATTGAATGATGATACTTTTCAGTATCTACAGCATCAGCAGCGAACAGTACACTACTTACAGTGATCGAATGGCAAAGCAGCTGAAGACTTTGCCAGAAATGTAGAAGCACATAAAACTATCTTATTTGTTGATGATTTGACAGTTCTAAAAAAATGCGAACACAGCAAGGAGCTGCAATGTGCTGTTAATTGTTCCACAAATCATATCAGTGGTCTGGTGAACAGCATTCACTAATTTACAAAATAAAAGTAAGACCCTGGTTATGTAAATTACTCTACTTTTGTGCACATAATTCACTGTGCACTTTATCATCCTCATGGAAAGCTGTCAAAGTGTCCGTGAAAGAAATGTTCATGGTGTTTGTATCAGTGGGAAGGTGTTTCAAATTGTCTCACAACCACTCTGCACATTTAATTCATGTACATGGTTTTATGTCCTATGATCCACGCATCACTACAGTAGTTAACAAACTTCTACTACCTTGAAATGTAACCAGTCTATGGGTGCAAAACTCTAAATCAAAACTATCACAGCTGATAATCTTGGTAGTGACCAGATCTGAGTTTTGAAACTCAGATCCCCCCAAATAATTACAACTCTAGCAAGAACAAACAGGCTGTGGCAATAACTATCCCAGGTCTTATCCAACCCACCACCACCTTTGGTGGTATTTGTGGGCATTCATGCTGGGGGTAGCCCACACCCACATTCTAAAAGGCCATGCCTAGACATCCTGGATCCACTAATGAAATCAGACCTTCTTACTCACACTGAAAATATCTGTTACTTGTATCAACCCACTAGTCAGGATGGGCGGACTGCAGTGAGCAGTATTAATAATGAACAGGACTTTCATTCACAGGGCTAACAAATTTGTAAAGTAAAGATGTAGTGTAGGAGAAGGAAGATCCTTCCACAACTGGGGACTGCTTTTATCACTATCCATAAAATAAAGGATTCAGTTATTGACTTCTAATCACCCAATAAACAGGTGACCCTACTAACCTTTCAGTGCTCAGATGGGATCTACGCTGTAGTATTCATGCACCCATCAGTGATGATAATAAATGAAACCTGGAAATCACTGACAAGAAACTCACTCGCAATCTGTAATTACATGGAACAAAATTTACGGAGGAAATATATGCAGATAGGGGATATGCATTAATATATGCATCTCAGGGAGAAAAATCTGCACACAATATCTAGTGTAAGCACGTAATGCAGGTAAAACTGCACTGATATTAGTAACTCAGGACTTAATACATTGAAGAAAGCCACTATACAATTGGCCAGACATTATTATGAAACTAACTTTGTTGCCAAATCATTTACTTACATAATGATGAATGACATTACCATTCACCAAAATAACACTGTTTCAGTAACAGGTCTTCAAGATAACTCAGACACTGAGATACTGAAGATTCAGCTGAATATCCAGACACAATCCTAGAACCCAATACCAGATGCAAGTTGTATAACTAATGGCTTCTAGGAACTACAAAAATTTGATTTCCAATATTTAACGTAGTGATTAAATGATGCCTTATTTTGTTAAATACAAGTTTTTAAACTTTTAGCATACCATTATAGCTATTAACAATTAGATAATGCCAGGTATTACAATTAGAAACTGTGTGCTCATGAAGGCAAGGCAACTGATGGTGTGTAAACATGCAGACATTAGTCACTGAGTATTTCAAAACGAGTGCACTTATAGACTTCTGACAAACTTCCAGCATGTAAGCAAGAAAAAGTTGAAAAGGGTTTGAAATTATGCCTCAAGTCAAATTTTTACTGGTAACACATAAATTCATTTGCAAAGAAATTGGAAGATTGAAGCTGTTTTATACCGGGGAATTTCATTCTTTAAAGAATCAGGGGCTTATTGGAACATTTATGAGAGCTGGAGGATAAGGTACAGAATTTCTACATGTAAATAACAGGAGCATATAAATATCACTACAATACCAGATTTGTATTCAAAATATGATCATCATCATCATCATCATCATCATCATCATCATCATAATCATAATCATATATTTGCATTAATAATTGTAACTTATAACAAACATTTTTGTTGTTTGTAAGAGAATAAAAGTACTAATACATTAGTTTGTTCATAACCTTTTCAGAGTGCCTATTCTACCATCAAGAAAGCACATGCGTGTTTCACATCCTTAATCACTGGAGAATGAAATGTAACAGTCTAATTGAAATTAATTTAAATGCGTAAATTTTAGCCATGAACAGTAATTTCTGACATAGAGGTGTACGAAAATATGTACTTGTGGAAAAGTTACAAAGAAAATAATTACAGAATCTTAATTACACTAATGTGTAGAAGTCTGTTAACTGGTAGGAACATTTTATATGATACAAATCTTCTGTAATTAGTAAATATAACAAGTGTATTGTTAACATTTAATACCTAAGTGTTTCTACACTATACAATTAGTATATAGACTAGAATTCACTCATGTGTTTAATATATATGAACCTAGGTAATCATTGAAATGTGTAATTTATTTTAGGATGAGAGTTTTAATTGTTAATTAAGGAAATAATAATTTTAAACAATGCTAAGGATTGTTTGGGATTGTTAAGGAAGTATAAAGATACTGCTTAAGCACGTTATTAACATAGTTGTCCTACAGCAAAGTCATTCAAATAATGGAGATCAACAACGTGCAGGAGGAAATTGGCTAGGATGCGACATTGTCGATACACTGTACCTACTGTAAGGGAAAAGTACCCGTACATGTTTCAATATTATACCGCTGACAGCAACAATGTGCACTAACATGCACTGCAAAAAGAGTGCAGTAGCAATTGAGGGTGAGTGGTAGTGAGTACTGAAGTAGATGAAATCCACTGGGAAGTCATAGACTGCAATGAAGGGTGAAACGGAGTAAGTAAGGAGATCCTACTGCATGATGTTAATGCAAAATTGAATGACGTAGAGCCTAACATTGATGATGCACCTCACATAATTGTAGATAATGGAATTAGTGCACAAAATTTGCAGAAAAGTTGATCCAAGCAAGGTATACATCCTGTGTCCTTTATCCAACACTTCAAACTTTAATTTTAGACAATTAGCCCAAACAAGGCTAAAAGAGATGTGCATCAGCCACATGAAATGTTAAGCACATATCTCAGACATTTGTGTATCAAAAAATTGTTCCAAATGTGAAGAATTTGAAACCAGATTCTTAAGTGAATTCTGGTCTTGAGAAAAACAATGTGATGTATAATAAAAAAGTTCCACCCTATGCTGGAGACAGAGTGCAAAATCAATGGCCAGAATGTGCCACAAGCCCCAGTAGTTTTTTGAGAAGTTATGATTCAGTTAACTAAATAAAGTTTTGGAAATGCCCCACTCCAAAACGACAGTTGTGGGAAATGTGTCAGGAGTCACAATTATCAAGTGCAAACATGTCCCTGATGTGAAAGAAGATTTATAGACAGGGAAGAGAGAGTCATAAATACATTTTAATGCCTTTTGTAAAAGTCCAAATATGCGGAATTATTATGGACGCAACAGTCATTTCGGTGAGGAGAACGGCAGCAATTTCAGAAAATCTACCTCCTTGGATACTCAATATTTCTTGTTAATCATGTGCATACTGCCATTGCTGTAAGCAAATAACAGTAAAGCCATTAGAGATCAGGCACTATTCAAGTCTAGAATTCAAACGGATGAGTATGAGCAGAGTGTATTAATTATTGGACCACATAATATTGGTTTGGTTGTCAGAACTGACTGATCCTGAACAGGTTTGTGAATGCATTCTTTACACTTCATTTCTGTCAAACCAGAGTTAACTAGTGGAAGGAAGAGGAGATGTGAGAGTTTAAAGGTTCAGCAAGGGAGATGGTTAGCATGCTGCATTCGTAAATATGAGGTTATTCGTTACCCAAAAAGGGGGAACTGCAGCTTCAAATAATTCTGAGGGAGATGCTGGGCTGCAGGCAAATAATAATTAAGATCCTCTGACCAGCCCAATTAAAGGGATGTTGGACAATCAGGTAATTTAACAGTCAGATAGTGACTGTTCTAATACAATCCACACTGACAAAAAGGGATGGCAGTGTGCATTTATTTACTGATGCTCACGGTGTAATGATGTTGTTTACTGCACAATGTGATCAAGTAGAAGATGTAGATAGTAGAAAGCATACAGCCCTTCTACCGAATGGAAGATGTTACCAGATTAAAAGAACGCCTTTCCATCTGTCAATACCATCATCAGGCTTTTGTGTGTAAATTTAACGAAATTTTAATGGAATTACTTACATTCTTAACAGTATGTAGATGACACTCTAATTAGTACTGCAATGGAGGGGAGCTTTCAGTAATAGTATGCCATGTTCTTTAAGCATTTAGGAGAGCTCAAGTCATATTCAAGGTGCATAAATAAGAATTTGCAAATTCGTAAATTAAATCCCTCAGATATATAATTTCTTTGTATGAAATAGAACCTGATCTGACAAAAATGGAAGAAGTGAGAAATTTTGCTCCACCAAAGTGCTGTAGAGAACTAAAGCGACCACAGTTGCTGAAATTTCTAACATTGTTTCCATCCTTGATTTTGTTTATTTTCACCTGTCTATCTCTGTCTGGAAATGGAATAAGGAACATCAAGAACCATCTGAGTTAATTGACAACCTGCTGTGTGAGGCACCACTACTTCATCATCCTGACTTAAGCTAAAAATTTTCCTTTGCTACTGATTCCATTTATTTTTCCCTTGGCTCCAAAAGGTATCAGTTAACTGAGGTTAACTGAGTCACAGAAAATTCTCCTGTCACATTCGCAAGTCGTGCATGTGCTCACTATGAGAGGAAGTACATGGTTACAGGAAGAGAGACAATTTCCACGCGAAAGTTTCACTGTTACTTACTGGGAAGACATTATCATTGGTTACCAATTTAGTAAGAATGAAAGTGTCCCACCATCTGTAACAACAAACAGCAGACCAACCCACTGGATGTCAGCACGTCAAGAGTGTGATTTTGAAATTCAGTACATACCAGTACAACAAACATAATGTACCAGATTATCAGAAGGCAACAAATGCATTAAAATTGTGCATCTCAGCAAGTGTAGAAGGTGAACATTTTTCAGGCAAATTTCTATATAATATATAATATCAGATGATGTTTGAACTCCTGGAGACGATTAAAAATACATGGTGATCTTGAAGCAGGTGGTAATTTAGATGCCAGTCAAAAAAAAAAAAAAAAAAAAAAAAAAAAAAAGCGCCTATGACAATCATTCCCCCATACCACACACACACACACCACCAAATCTTCAAAGTTCCCAATTGTTGTGAGACTGATTTGTTGTAGGTCTCCATGCTACCCAATCCTGTGCAAGCTGCTTCATCTCCCAGTACTTACTGCAACCTACATCCTTCTGAATCTGCTTAGTGTATTCATCTCTTGGTCTCCCTCTATGATTTTTACACTCCACGCTGCCTCCAATGCTAAATTTGTGATCCCTTGATGCCTCAGAACATGTCCTATTAACCAGCCCCTTCTTTTTGTCAAGTTTTGCCACAAACATCTCTTCTCCCCAATTCTATTCAATACTTCGTCATTAGTAATGTGATCTGTCCATCTAATCTTCAGCATTCTTCTGAAGCACCACATATCGAAAGCTTCTATTCTCTTCTTGTCTAAAATATTTATCATCCATGTATCACCTCCATACATGGCTACACTCCATACAAATACTTTCAGAAACGACTTCCTGATACTTAAATCTATACTTGATAATAGCAAATTTCTCTTTTTCAGAAACGCTTTCCTTGCCATTGCCAGTCTACATTTTATATCTTCTCTACTTCGACCATCATCAGTTATTTTGCTCCCCAAAGAGCAAAAATCTCTTAGTACTTTAAGTGTCTCATTTCCTAATCTAATTCCCTCAGCATCACCCAACATAATTCGACTACATTCCATTACCCTCATTTTGATTTTGTTGATATCCTCCTTTCAAGACACTGTCCACTCCGTTCAACTGCTCTTCCAAGTCCTTTGCTGTCTCTGATAGAATTCCAATGTCATTGGCGAACCTCAAAGTTTTTATTTCTTCTCCACAGATTTCAATACCCACTCCAAATTTTTCTTTTGTTCCCTTTACTGCTTGCTCAATATACAATTGAATAACATCAGGGAGAGGCTACAATCCTGACTCACTCCCTTCCCAACCACTGCTTCCCTTTCATGCCCCTCCACTCTAATAACTGCCATCTGGTTTCTGTACAAATTTTAAATAGCCTTTTGCTCCCTGTATTTTACCCCTTCCACCTTTAGAATTTGAAAGAGAGTACTCCAGTCAACATTGTCAAAAGCTTTCTCTAAGTCTACAAACACTAGAAATGTAGGTTTGCCTTTCCTTAATCTAGCTTCTAAGATAAGTCGTAAGTTCAGTATTGCCTCTCGTGTTCCAACTTTTCTACGGAATCCAAACTGATCTTCCCTGAGGCCGGCTTCTACCAGTTTTTCCATTTGACTGTAAGGAATTCGTGTTAGTATTTTTAAGCTGTGACTTATTAAACTGACAGTTCGGTAATTTTCACATCTGTCAACACCTGCTTTCTTTCGGATCGGAATTATTATATTCTCCTTGAAGTCTGAGGGTATTTCGCCTGTCTCATACATCTTGCTCACCAGATGGTAGAGTTTTGTCAGGACTGGCTCTCCCAAGGCTACCAGTACTTGTAATGGAATGTTGTCTACTCCCGGGGCCTAGTTTCGACTCAGGTCTTTCAGTGCTCTATCAAACTCTACATGCAGTATCGTATCTCCCATTTCATCTTCATCTACATCCTCTTCCATTTCCATAATATTGTCCTCAAGTACATCGCCCTTGTACAGACCCTCTATATACTCCTTCCACCTTTCTGCTTTCCCTTCTTTGCTTAGAATTGGGTTTCCATCTGAGCTCTTGATATTCATACAAGTGTTTCTCTTTTCTCCAAAGGTCTCTTTAATTTTCCTGTTGGCAGTATCTATCTTACCCCTAGCCATCCCTGCTTAACCATTTTGCACTTCTTGTTGATCTCATTTTTGAGATGTTTGTATTCCTTTTTGCCTGCTTCATTTACTGCATTTTTATATTTTCTCCTTTCATGAAGTATATTCAATATTGCTTCTGTTACCCAAGGATTTCTACTAGCCCTCACCATTTTACCTACTTGATCCTCTGCTGCCTTCACTACTTCATCCCTCAGAGCTACCCATTCTCCTTCTACTGTACTTCTTTCCCCCTTCCTGTCAATTGTTCCCTTATGCTCTCCCTGAAACTCTGTACTACCTCTGGTTCTTTCAGTTTATCCCGGTCCCATCTCCTTAAATTCCCACCTTTTTGCAGTTTCTTCAGTTTTAATCTATAGTTCATAACCAATAGATTGTGGTCAGAGTCCACATCTGCCCCTGGAAATGTCTTACAATTTAAAACCTGGTTCCTAAATCTCTGTCTTACCATTATGTAATTAATCTGATACCGTTTAGTATCTCCAGGGTCCTTCCATGTATACGACCTTCTTTCATGATTCTTGAACCAAGTGTTAGCTATGATTAAGTTATGCTCTGTGCAAAATTCCACCAGGCAGCTTCCTCTTTCATTTCTTAGCCCCAATCCATATTCACCTAATACGTTTCTATTATGGACACACAACACTGTGATTCCAATACAACATTAATTTATTTCTCTCCAAGGAATGTACATTAATTCAAGGATAATCAACATTTGCAGAGTGTCTATAATTACAAATATCAACCTGTGACACACCTCCCCACCCTGGTCAACTTCTAGAGGAATGACCAGTTGAACGGGGTGTGAGATTATGGATCCTTCTGAAGTTCATAAGGTTACAGTTGGTATTTTCCCATCTCTTCCTTCATGAAGATCTTCTATCCACGCCTTCCTCCACATGTGTCGTGGATGAACATCCTCGTGTAGAAGAACGACATCACCCAGCTGGAGTCTTCCTGAACCTGGCTTTGGTTGATGAGTTTCATGGAAGTTTTTGAGCAGGATCAGATATTCTTTCTTCCACCTGTTCCAGAAGTGTTTTACCATCTTCTGCAGCCATTGAAATTCCTTGGACAAGTCCTTTCTAACTGGTGATTCTGGACCAGTAGGTAATGTTGTGAGTCGATCACCTACAAGGAAATGTGTGGGCGTCAGTGGCTCAGATTCCTCTCCCCCTTGCATAATTGGTCTAGAGTTTAGTGCTGCTTCTAAGCTGACCAGGCTACACAACTTTGTCCAACTGTGACTGTCCTAAAACTTTTCTCAGGCAGTGTTTGACGGATCCCACCATCCGTTCCCAGAATCCTGCCCACCAAGGCGCTTGTGGGGTGATGAATTTCCAAGTGATGGCTTGCTGGGCGAGGTACTTGTGTGTCTTGCTTGCCATGAGAACCTGCCAGAGCTCCTTCAGCTCTAAGTGCGTGGCATGTAAGGTAGTAACATTATCAGTGTAAATTCTGCCGGGCACTTCTTGTCTTCCGACAAACCTTTGTAGGGCTTGAAGAAATCTGTCAGTTGACATATCTGAGCATAGTTCCAGGTGTATGGCTCGTGTTGTTGTGCATGTGAATAGAACAATATACGTTTTCTTCATAACATGTCCTTGTCTGACATTTAATGGACCAGCAAAGTCAATACCTGTTACTGTAAATGGTTTCAGTGGTGAAAGTCATTCAGCTGGTAATGGAGCCTCAGTTTGTTGAACAATGTGAGCTTTCACCATCTTAAAACGTAGGCAATGGTGTAGAACATGTTTAATTGCCTGTCAAGCTCTAAGGATCCAGAATTGTGTTCTCAGTTCAGATAACACTATGTTTACTCCAAGGCGATGCAAATGAATGTGAGTCTGCTGGATCAGTAAACATGTGAAATGATGATGTCCATCAAGAAGAATCAGGTGGTGTTGATCTCTGGTTAATTGTGCAAACTGAAGCCGTCCACCGAGACGAATAAGACCATTAACCAAGAATGGGTTGTAGCGAGCTATCTGAGAATTACGTGGTAGAGGCATGTTGTTGTATAGTGCATGCAGTTCAAGTGCAAAATATTGCTGTTGAACAACTTGAATCCAGTAAGTGCATGCTTCGCCCAGATCCGGTGCTGTTAGTTCTCCAGATGTTCTGTTTTCTTTCAATAAGTGCTGTTTAAAGCAAAGTACCCATCCTGTAACTCTTAACAGCTTGAAATAGATACTGTACCGTGTAGCTGTTAAAATAGGAATCGTTGTTTCTATCATGGAGACTTGGTCTGTTAATTTCTTTTTTTCTGGCAAGGAGTGCTCTTCTGTCTGTAAAATTCGAGGCCACTGTGTTCTGTTCTTTGTTAACCAAGCAGGTCCATGAAACCATACAGAAGCATGATGAAGTTTATCTGCTGTGGTACCTCTGGAGGTTAGATCAGCTAGATTTTCATCACCAGGGCAGTGCCTCGACTGTGACGGATTTGTTAGTCATCGTATTTCCATAACACGGTTTGACACAAAGGTTTTCCATCAATTAGGGTCATGTTGTATCCATCCTAAGACTACAGTTGGGTCAGTCCACAATGTTGCACGACTTGCATTATAGCTCGTGGCCTTACAGAAATAATGAAGTAGTCTTGATCCAAGAAGTGTCACTAGAAGTTCCAGCCATAGAAGAGTAATTTTTTTTTATATGGGAGCTAGTCGGTTTTTACATCAAACTAAATGGACTGATACCATATTTGTTGTGGTGCACCGTACATAAAGGACTGGTCCGTAGGCATTTTCTGATGCGTCGCAAAAGACATAGATTTGAGGCTCAGTGTTTTCAGATACACCAACCCATCGGGGAATTTTTATGTGTGAACATGATGGCAATGTTGATACCCACATTTGCCAGCGTTTGCTAAGATCAAGGGGTAAAAGCTCATCCCACTCAATTCCTCTTGACCAAATTTCTTGAAAAATTATTTTTGCAGTGAGGGACACAGGCGACAACAAACCCAGTGGGTTATAGAATCTAGCAGTGTTTCGAAGTACTTCTCATTTAGTGGCAGGACGATTTATAACACTGTCGGTAACATTGTTGTGAACAACACTGAGCGTATCAGTCTGTGTGATCCAGTGGACTCCCAGTACCTCTGTATCCGTAGTGTTTATGACACCTTCTGATTGCCATATTCTAATCAGTTGGCTTGAATTTGTGGCCCACTTTGCCATTGGTAGACTGATCTGTCCCATGAATTATGTAAACTCATAATATAAATTAATTATGGCATTGTCCTCTTTAGCACCCACTGCAAAATCATCCATGTACATATTATCTTCAACAAGTAAAGCAGCTTGCGGAAAATTTGCTTTGTGCATTACAGCAAGTTCTTTCAGCATGGCTGCAAGAAGAAACAGACTGCAGGTAAGTCCAAAAGGTAGCCGGGTGAAGCGGTATGTAATCCTTTCGTTAGTTGTAATATAGTTTCCTTGTTGATCTACGATTACTGTGTACCAAAAAAACCTCGTGAGATCTCTATCTTTCCTGTGAAGAACTAACTGTAGAAATGCCTGTTTGATATTGGCAATTAAGGCTACTCGATGTAAACGATATCTCAGTAATATTGAAAGAATGTCAGGAAGTAAATTAGGACCTATTTCTAAAGAGTCATTCAATGAACGTGCATTCTGGTTGTGCGACGAACCATCAAATACAATCCTCCATTTGATGACACCTAACTTTTCTTTCTTTACTGCTTGATGTAGCTGATAAAATGTGTCATGCAATTTCTGTCCAGAATGGGTGACTTCCACATGTTTCTTCTTGATGTGTTCTATCATTTGTGCCTTTTAAATTTGTTTCAGTTTTTTGTCCTTCATAAATTTTTTCTCCAGTGAAGCAGATCTCTTCTCTGCTTGCTGAAGATTATTAGATAACAAAATGTTGGGTTTTCTGGGGAAAGACACAACTCTTCTTTTGTCTTTGATGCAGTAGGATTTTGAGAAGTCTTGCAATAACGCCAATTCCGTCTGATTCAGAGTTGTTGTTTCATCTTCTGTGATTCCCATTGTTTCTAAATTCCAGAAACGTTGTAAAATATTGTCTGTTGTTGTCACTGTCTCTAAACTGATGTAGTTTGCTGTCACAAAGTTAGCCGTGGTGCTTGATTTGCTTCCACTAAGAATCCAACCTAGAATGGAAGGTACCAGAACAACTGATGACGTTAGTCGAATCGGAGGGGAATCTTTAATGATTTTCCAATAGTAATCTGCTCCAATAAGAATCTTGATGGGAAGATCTTCTGTAGCTTCCCTTAGGTCCGCAAACTGAAGTCCTCATGTGCGTACAAGTTTTCTTAAATCGGAAGGCACAGTTGGGTGCGCGGAAAATCAGTATATGCTTTGAAACGCAGTCATAGACGTCTTGGAATTAGTCCATGTACCCTGTAGTGTGAATTCTATGACTCTACGATGTGTTGAAGTTTGGGAGGGCATTTCAAAGGCGTTGACAGATAGATCACGATGTTCTATAGTTCTTAAACCTAGCTCATCAATCAGGAACTTGGAAATGAAGCTTGACTGACTACCGCTATCCAGAACGCAGCGAGTAAGTTTGCTTAATGCTGCGGGTCCACTGAGCCAAACTCGAGCTGTCTGAAGATAAGTAAAACCTACTGAACTTGCGTCAATTCTCCCTACAGATGTAGAGCTAATTTGCTGAGAAGATGAAGAATAGGCAGCAATGTCAGTACAGATAGCTTTGTGATGACTTTTTTTGCACTTAGAACATGAGACCTTGCCCTTCTCCCTGCAGTTTCTAGCAGTATGACCTCGGTTTAGACATATAAAACAGCAATTATCTTGCTTTAGTTTATCAATACGTTGTTGGCTGTCAGTTACTATGCTGCAGTCTTGGGCCCAATGAGAGCGAGCTTTGCAAGATACGCAATATGGTTGTACCGGTACTTCTCGTTTAGGCTCACACGGATTTTTCGCTTGCTTTGAATTTATGTGAAGCACTGCAGCAATGGGCGTGAAACTAGGAGATGAGTGATATTCTGTACGAATCTTTTGTGCAGTTAAGTAGTTTCAGTACATCACCTTCCACTACTTTGGTTCTTCTCGGACGAATGACCCATTTCTGGCACATTTCAGTGGGAAATGCACGCAGAATTTTCGGAGTGAGAATTTTACCATATGCCACGACGTCTTTTACTAAGGCACACAGTGCTTGAATACAACAGTTACATTCCAGGAATGTACTGTTCAGTGTTTCAGGTGTCGCTGACTGTACAGGCTTTAGTGCATGCAAATAATCGAGGTGCACCTGTATAATGCGATTGCTATCTCCATATCTATTAAACAAAATTTTCTTTGTTTCTTCATACGTGTTAGCCGTTACAGGTATTCTATCTACTAGTAACTTCAGTTCGCCTGACAGATACCCTCATAGGAAAACACGTTTGTTTACTATAGAAAGGGATGGGTCTTTATCAATGGTTGATTCAAATTGTTCCCAGAAGCGGGACCACATTTCGACATCTCCACAAAATGACTGAAGCTTAATTGCTGGTAGCTTGACAGAGTGGAATACAGTTGGTTGTGTGAAAATTGGTGGTGACATGATATTCATCTGCAACATTGTGGCTGAAAGCTTGTAATCAATTGCTTTTGTAGCCTTCTGTATAGCACGTTTGACTTTGTCTATACATTCCTCACAGCTCAGCACATCTGCATTGTATTCATTGTCAGAGAGAAAATTATGAATAGCGTCATCTAATGAAACAAGCTTCTCTAGAGTTTCTTGAAGACATTCCCTGTAATGTTCACAATCATCACACGGACTTTCTGTGGTAAGAGCATCAACAGCTGCACAAAACCACGTAGCATTAGTCCTCTCCCTAGTTCGCTTTCTTTTGAAGTTTGCTAACTGCATCTCTGATTCACCCTGCATTATGTCTTACTAAAGACAGCCGTTGTAAGATTGTTTATGAGTGCACTTGTGAATAGCTTAAACGTTTAACAAGCAGCATATGTGCAAATGTAAGTGAACGAAAACCTTTTAATAAAACAAGCTACTCTGAGTGCAAGTTTCAGGCTCGCAATACAAAGCCACAAAAATTGTTTTGAAGCAACCAGTTCATGCGGGAATGGACTTAGCTTGTGATGTGGTCCAACGTCGTATCTTGTTTCCTACAGCGTGAATTAAGCCGTTAATTGTTGAAATCACACAGGAAATCACAATTTCTTCCCGGGATTCAGCACCAATATATTACGGACACACACCACCATGATTCCAATACAACATTAGTTTATTTCTCTCCAAGGAACGTACATCATGGAATATAAAACATTAATTCAAGGATAATCAATATTTCCAGAGTGTTTATAATTACAAATATCAACCCGCAACAGTTTCCTTCTCTGCCTTTTCCTACTGTCGAATTCCAGTCACCCATGACTATTAAATTTTCATCTCCCTTCACTACCTGAATAATTTCTTTTATCTCATCATACGTTTCATCAATTTCTTCATCATCTGCATAGCTAGTTGGCATATAAACTTGTACTACTGTAGTAGCCGATGGCTTCGTGTCTATCTTGACCACAATAATGCATTCACTATGCTGTTTGTAGTAGCTTAACTGCACTCCTATTTTTTTATTCATTATTAAACCTACTCCTGCATTACCCCTATTTGATTTTGTTTTTATAGCCCTGTATTCACCTGACCAAAAGTCTTGTTCCTCCTGCCACCGAACTTCACTAATTCCCAATTAAGGAATGTAAAACGCATAAATTCTAACCCTCCTTCCTCTCGTATTTTGAAACCTGGAAAAAGTATTAACATTTGTAGCCATCTCAATGGTGTTGACTTGTGCCATTACTGCAACCAGGTCACCGCCAGTACCTCCATTATTTAATGTAATTATCAAGGTTTTATTTTTATGTTCATTCAAACAGAAATTCATGGACTAACATTTATAGGGTAGATAAATGAACAACACAGTATAAAACCAGCATAAGAAAAATAAAGATGATCTGCTGAGGGGCTATCATATTTTCAGTTTGTGCAAAATATGAAATGTATTTGTGTTAGGATCTTATCAATATGTACCTAAGAGGAAATGATGTTCAATTATTAATATTGGAACAAGTATACTGTACACGTCTGCAGTAATTGGAAATCTGTATTATATTTGGAATGGTTGTGATGCATGTAGTAATTCTTGATAAAGGAGGTCAGTGACGTGAGATAGTTGAGACGGGAGCAGGCAGAACATGCAGTGTTGTATTTTGGTCACTGTTCTCAGATGGGTAAGGTATTAAGAGCTTCAGCATATTATATTCCATCTGTGTGTGAATGTGTCCAATGTAGCAGCACCACATGCTAACGGTCATTTTAGTGCATCAGTTTGCAGCTTGCTAATGTGTATTTGTTTCAAATTAATACTGACTTTGGATACTGAACACTGGAGTTAGTCTGAATATAAATTCGTCAAAAATTATTAAATGTCAGGAATTTGTTCCTCTCAATGTCCTGGAGCACTGCACAAGGACACTGGCACATGTTCAATGCTGCCCACGCTTGCTCTGCTTCTTCTGACTGCACTACTATTTCAAATAACATTTGTTATACTGTGTATAATATTAGCCTCTGTAGTTGTTGTGTACATCCCTTTCCTAATCATCTAGTTTAATATTTGATGTTTATTTGTCTTTTGAAATTTAGTCATTGTCTTTTCCTTAAGCTGGGCCTTTACAATTCACATATTTCTTAAGGGCACAATGCAAGGGTGCACAACCAGACCCCTACATTTGTAGTAGAGCCACTAAAGCAAAATGTTTTACTCCAGTGAAACTATATAGTTCCAGAGACCTCAAACACATATGATGTATATATGCAGACTGAAGTTCTTGAATGAAAAATTTTATGAATGGCATGAATTAAACATAGGTCTCCTGCTCATTAGGCAGATGTGCAAACCACTACTACATTACACTAAAACAGTTGTTTTTCACCACTGCACTGACTATTCTAGCACAGTTCCCTCTTCAATCCAAATTCACATTCATGCTGCAGCCCACTTGTTATTCTCCAAAAACTAACAGCATTGCAAAGGCTCTCCAACTACACTGGAATAGCACCTCAGGGTGGAAAGGAATCTAATTTGTTACCATCCAAAACCAATAAATTTGAGGAATTTGTACTACCAAAATTATAATGTGAAATTAGGCAAGTATAACTATACTTGTATCCAAACGAAACCAATAGTTTGCACAACAACCTGACACCAGCCAGTGGCTGGAGGGCACATGGACTGCAAGCTCCAAGGCTGCCGTCTCCTCATCAGATCCTACCGCCTCAGCAGGTAAGCCCTCTTGTGTTCCAGTACTCTAAAGTAGTTGAAGAGAGAAAGAGAAAGAGAAAGAGAAAGAGAGAGAGAGAGAGAGAGAGAGAGAGAGAGAGAGAGAGAGTGAATCTTGGGAGAATCCACCTCATGATATCAGGGGAGCCACATCCTTCATCTCATCAGACTCAGAACCAATTTTGTCAATGTTCTTCCATTCCAAACAAAGGAAGAGGAACAAAAAATTGGTCATCAATAGAGGAAGCTAAAACAGCAGTTAGCAATGATGGACGCCATAATGAACAACATGACTCAAGACATTAAAATGTGCCTCCCATGAGTATGATCTTTTTTGGAGACAAAATATTTGTCATACAATTTGAGAGATCAGGATAAACTTGCAGGGACAATACTGCAACTGTTTTCTGTTCAAACTCTTCCTACCTCACTAGGAAGTTTCAAGTGTTTTGGAATTACAGTTTTAATATGCACACTAGCACTTGTGTAGAACAGTGTGCTTACTCACTGGCTCTCTTGTGCCCCTCTGGTCGCAACCTTTAGGTTGATGCACAGGACCTTGGATGGGGAATTCGCTACCATTATCCAGCCTCTTGCTAGCAAGTGTCCCATCTCCTGTCATGTCTTCCTTTCAGCCTACTGGTCACAACCAATGTAAGCTCATATCAAACAATATCATGCTCAGAAATTACAAACAATCAGATTTTTTAGAAGTCTTTCCCATTTCCTTGGATACATGGTTCAAAAGAAATGATAATTTCTGACAATTCAAATAGTCACACAGAACTGATTATCATATATTTGACAAAGTTACTTGTAAGGCTAATGCACATGGTACTACCAAACTATTGGTTCAAGTGGCTCTGAGCACAAGGTCCCCTGGACTTAGAACTACTTAAACTTAACTAACCTAACACACATCCATGCCTGAGGCAGGATTCGAACCTGTGACTGTAGCAGTCACCTGGGTCCGGACTGATGCACCTAGAATTGCTCGGCCACAGTGGCCAGCTAGCAAACTATTGCAAGGACATTATTCAAGCATTTCAAAGCCTTCTACAAGAACCGGATTTTGTTAACTTTGGTTCCTGGCTGAACATTGACTAGGTATTGAGGATACTCAAATGTCTGGCTTCAGCCATACTGACCAAATATAACAGAATCTCACTCAGCTATGAAATTTTCCATCAGATTGCCAGGGACTAGTGTTTTTGTACCCCACAAGGCATAATAATAATTATGGAAGATCAGTTTAGTATAAATAGCCGTGACTAGGGGAGATCAGTGGCATACAAAGGTTTAAACATTGTTAACCCTTGACTGCTATGGATAGCATCTCTAACCACTACAGTTTTTGGACACACCCCTGTGACATGAAGCAAACTCTTCTGTGTACCTTCCTATTCGACAGCAAGCTACATGTGCCATAAATCAGGCATTGTTGTTACAATTAATGTCATATTTTTGGGTATTGGGATGTCTCAAAGACATACCACAGTGTTTGTGTGTCAGGTTTATGTCGAACATTACCATTTCTCCTGAAGAGGAATGCTAGACCTCCTATACAATGTTTTCTATGCAAGATAGATGTGAGTGTTCAAGAATGCATCTGTGAATTCTTAGATGAAAACGTTGATAACAATGATAATGACCTTGACTGCAATTATTTAGTGATCACTACACTGATTCGGAGAAGGAAACTGAAAGTGAAGAAGATGTGATAGATGACAACAATGGAGAAGCATCTTCTTCAGTAAGAACAGAAAGATGCTTTTGATGGAGAAAACTAACATAAGAGATAGAGGGGCTGGCCAGTACTTACCTCAGCTCAGTACAGCCGATAGATACACATAAAACAGAACTGAAAATTTACATTCCTAGCTTTCGGAACTTTGTTCCTTCATCAGGGAGGAGAGAGGGGAAAAAAAGGGAAGAAGGGAAAGTGGATTCAGTTACTCACAACCCAGGTTATGAAGCAACAGGGAAAGGTAAACAGGGAGGGTAGCAAGGATGGAGGCATGGTTGTCAGAGGGAAGCCAAAGATATTCTACTGTAAGTACTGTGCCAGCTTCAAACCAAAGAGGATGCATACAGAAGTAAAGTATAAAGATAAACACAACTATGTAAGATGAAAAGATGCGTGAATGGCTAAAGAGGAAAGGGAAAGAGGAGAAGACTGAAGAGTGAATGGGAGTGAGGTTCTTTAACGTAGGTTCAGTCCAGGGGGATGGCGGGATGAAAGGATGTGTTGGAGTGCAAGTTCCCATCTCCGCAGTTCAGAGGGACTGGTGTTGGGTGGGAGAAGCCAAATGGCACATACGGTGTAGCAGGTTCCTAGGTCCCTAGAATTATGCTGGAGGGCATGCTCCGCTACTGGGTATTGGGCATCTCCTAGGCGGACAGTTCGTCTGTGTCCGTTCATTCGCTCAGCCAGTTTGGTTGTTGTCATGCCGATGTAAAAGGCTGTGCAGTGCAGGCACGTCAGTTGATAAATGACATGTGTAGTTTCACACGTAGCCCTGCCTTGAATTGTGTATGTTTTACCAGTAGCGGGGCTGGAGTAGGTGGTTGTGGGTGGATGCATGGGGCAGGTTTTGCAGCGGGGTCGGTTACAGGGGTAGGAACCGCTGGGTAGAGAAGGTAGTCTGGGAATATTGTAGGGTTTAACAAGGATGTTACGGAGGTTAGGGGGGCGACGAAAGGCAACTCTGGGTGGTGTGGGGAGAATTTTGTCAAGGGATGATCTCATTTCAGGGGTTGACTTGAGAAAGTCATATCCCTGGCGGAGTAATTTGTTGATGTTTTCGAGGCCAGGATAATACTGGGTGACAAGGGGGATGCTTCTGTGTGGTCTGGGGGTAGGAACATTGTTGTTGGACGGGGAGGAATGTATTGCTCGGGAAATCTGTTTGTGGACAAGGTCTGCAGGATAGTTGCGGGAGAGGAAAGCACTGGTCAGGTTATTGGTGTAGTTGTTGAGGGATTCGTCACTGGAGCAGATACGTTTGCCACGAATACCTAGGCTGTAGGGAAGGGAGCGTTTGATGTGGAAAGGATGGCAGCTATCAAAGTGAAGGTACTGTTGTTTGTTTGTGGGTTTGATATGGACTGAGGTGTGGATGTGAGCTTCAACAAGATGAAGGTCAACATCCAGGAAGGTGGCTTGGGTTTTGGAGAAGGACCAGGTGAAATTCAGATTCGAAAAGGAGTTGAGGTTATGGAGGAAATTAAGGAGTGTTTCTTCACCATGAGTCCAGACCACAAAGATGTCATCTATAAACCTATACCAGGCCAGGGGAAGCAGCTGTTGGGTCTTCAGGAAAGCCTCCTCCATGCGGCCCATGAAGAGGTTGGCATAGGAGGGAGCCATCCTGGTTCCCATGGCCGTTCCCCTGATTTGTTTGTAGGTCTGGCCTTCAAAAGTGAAGTAATTATGGGTGAGGATGAAGTTGGTAAGTGTGATAAGGAACGAGGTTTTTGGAAGATCTTCGGGTGGGCGTTGGGAGAGGTAGTGCTCAAGGGCAGAGAGACCATGGGTATGTGGGATGTTTGTGTAAAGGGATGTAGCATCTATGGTGACAAGAAAGGTTTCAGGTGGGAGAGGAGTGGGAATGGATTTGAGGCGTTCTAGGAAGTGGTTTGTGTCTTTGATGTAGGATGGGAGTCTGCGGGTGATAGGTTGTAGGTGCTGGTCTACCAGAGCTGAGATACGTTCGGTTGGGGATTTGAAGCCTGCTACAATGGGACGGCCAGGATGGTTCTCTTTGTGGATTTTGGGTAATAGGTAGAAGGTAGGGGTACGTGGCTCAGGTGGAGTGAGTAAGTCTATGGAAGCCGTTGTGAGGCCTTGTGAGGGACCTTGGATTTTTAGGATTTTTTGCAGCTCAGTCTGGATGGAGGGAATGGGATCCTGGGTAACAGCTTTGTAGGTTGAGGTGTCAGAGAGTTGACGCAGTCCTTCTGCCACATACTCCACACGGTCAAGTACGACAGTTGTGGAGCCTTTATCCGCCGGGAGGATGACAATAGAGTGGTCTATTTTCAGCTCTTTAATGGCACGGGATTCAGCTGGGGTGATGTTGGGGGTTGTCGGGATGTTCTTCAAGAAGGACTGGGAGGCAACACTGGATGTGAGGAATTCCTGAAATGTCTGCAAGGGATGGTTTTGGGGGAGGGGAGGAGGATCCCTTTGAGAAGGCAGTCGAAACTGTTCTAGACAGGGTTCAACACTGGGTCTAGTGCTTGGGGGCTGTGTTTGGGTAGTGAAGTGATATTTCCAGTTGAGGTTCCGGGTGAATGAGAGGAGATCTTTAACCAGGGCAGTGTGGTTGAATTTAGGTGTGGGGCTAAAGGTTAAGCCTTTTGATAGAACAGATGTCTCTGGAGGAGAGAGGGATCTGGATGAGAGGTTTAGGACTGAATTGGGACTGGTGATATGTGGCATTTGACTGTGGTTATAGTTGAGATTTGGTCTGTGTGGGGTATGTGCTGGGATGGGGAGATTGAGTAGGGTGGCTAGGCTAGGTTTGTTGGCTATGAGGGGGGTTTGTTGAAGGTTCTGTTGTGGTTGGTGTTTGTGAGGGATAGGGAGAGGGACCCCACTTCTTAGGTGTTGCACTAGCACTGTGGATAGTTTTTTCAGGTGTTGTATGGCATGGAACTCAAGTTTGCAGCTGGCTTCTAGGATGATGTTCCTCAGTGTGTTCTCCAAGCAAGGGTTTGAGAGGTGGAGGACTTTGAAGAGAGATAGGAGCTGTTGGGAGTGGTGGTTACATGAAGTAGTGTAGAGATTCAGGACAAGTTGGGTAAGGGCTAGGGATTGAAGGTTCTGGAAGTCCAGGAGAGACTGGTGGAAGGAGGAATTGCACCCAGAGATGGGAACTTTTAAGGTAAGCCCTTTAGGGGTAATTCCAAAGGTTAAGCAGGACTGGAGGAAAAGTATGTGGGATTGCAGTTTGGCTACAGTGAATGCATGTTTCCGGAATGAATGTAAATAATGTGGTATAGGATTAGGGTACATAGTGGGTAACTGGTGGATAGGGAAATTAGATAACTAAAGTTGAGATAGTAATCATAAGAAGGAGTAAAACACGGAGGGAAGGACGAGAAGGAAAGAAATTGTGTTGGTAATGTTCAATACCAAAGGAAGACCAGTAAATAAGAAAAATACGGAAAAAGTTAACCAGACCAAGCAAGTATGTCCAGATCAGGGGAAAAAGAACACACGTAGCTCAAAAACAGAGATAGCGAGTGGCGAAAAAAGATCGCGCGTGCCGCAAAAGCGATCGCGCGTGCCGCAAAAGCGATCGCGCGTGCCGCAAAAAAGATCGCGCGTGCCGCAAAAAAGATCGCGGGTGGGGCAGAAATGTCCCAAAAAACAAAGAGAACCATCCTGGCCGTCCCATTGTAGCAAGCTTCAAATCCCCAACCGAACGTATCTCAGCTCTGGTAGACCAGCACCTACAACCTATCACCCGCAGACTCCCATCCTACATCAAAGACACAAACCACTTCCTAGAACGCCACAAATCCATTCCCACTCCTCTCCCACCTGAAACCTTTCTTGTCACCATAGATGCTACATCCCTTTACACAAACATCCCACATACCCATGGTCTCTCTGCCCTTGAGCACTACCTCTCCCAACGCCCACCCGAAGATCTTCCAAAAACCTCGTTCCTTATCACACTTACCAACTTCATCCTCACCCATAATTACTTCACTTTTGAAGGCCAGACCTACAAACAAATCAGGGGAACGGCCATGGGAACCAGGATGGCTCCCTCCTATGCCAACCTCTTCATGGGCCGCATGGAGGAGGCTTTCCTGAAGACCCAACAGCTGCTTCCCCTGGCCTGGTATAGGTTTATAGATGACATCTTTGTGGTCTGGACTCATGGTGAAGAAACACTCCTTAATTTCCTCCATAACCTCAACTCCTTTTCGAATCTGAATTTCACCTGGTCCTTCTCCAAAACCCAAGCCACCTTCCTGGATGTTGACCTTCATCTTGTTGAAGCTCACATCCACACCTCAGTCCATATCAAACCCACAAACAAACAACAGTACCATCACTTTGATAGCTGCCATCCTTTCCACATCAAACGCTCCCTTCCCTACAGCCTAGGTATTCGTGGCAAACGTATCTGCTCCAGTGACGAATCCCTCAACAACTACACCAATAACCTGACCAGTGCTTTCCTCTCCCGCAACTATCCTGCAGACCTTGTCCACAAACAGATTTCCCGAGCAATACATTCCTCCCCGTCCAACAACAATGTTCCTACTCCCAGACCACACAGAAGCATCCCCCTTGTCACCCAGTATTATCCTGGCCTCGAAAACATCAACAAATTACTCCGCCAGGGATATGACTTTCTCAAGTCAACCCCTGAAATGAGATCATCCCTTGACAAAATTCTCCCCACACCACCCAGAGTTGCCTTTCGTCGCCCCCCTAACCTCCGTAACATCCTTGTTAAACCCTACAATATTCCCAGACTACCTTCTCTACCCAGCGGTTCCTACCCCTGTAACCGACCCCGCTGCAAAACCTGCCCCATGCATCCGCCCACAACCACCTACTCCAGCCCCGCTACTGGTAAAACATACACAATTCAAGGCAGGGCTACGTGTGAAACTACACATGTCATTTATCAACTGACGTGCCTGCACTGCACAGCCTTTTACATCGGCATGACAACAACCAAACTGGCTGAGCGAATGAACGGACACAGAC